>NC_041722.1:962500-1188932 GCF_900700375.1 Denticeps clupeoides | reverse complement strand
TGCTTTAAAGTGATTTTCAGCACGTGTAAGGCCAAAACATGAAAAAGTTGATTCCGGACAGCGAATTCTAATCTTTTTACAACGTTCTCTTTCTTACAACTTAGAAACTTCAATTCCAATAGAGAAAGTTGAAGATTTCAGCATGTCTCACTTGTTTTCAGCTTGTTTTGTGCAAAAACACGTTTGACCTTGAAAAAGTGACAATCCTTTGATAAATCACTTTCCATTCAACATTTTCACATCTAACACCTTGAAATACATAAGAACATCCCAAACTAAAAGGAGAAATAAAAAGAATTTGAAATTTCATTTGTTTTCGGCCTGTTTTTGACAAAACTATGTTTGACCTTGAAAAACACACTTTTAGCTGAAACTACACTTTTCCATCAAAATTTTGCATGTCCAACACTGTGAAACACTTAAGAACATCATTTCTAGCAGTATCCTTAAAGAAAATTCGAAGTTTCATTTGTTTTTAGCTTGTTTATGTTGGACCTTGAACGGAGTGCTTTAAAGTGATTTTCAGCGCGTGTAAGGCCAAAACATGAAAAAGTTGATTCCGGACAGCGAATTCTAATCTTTTTACAACGTTCTCTTTCTTACAACTTAGAAACTTCATTTCCAATACAGAAAGTTGAAGATTTCAGCATGTCTCACTTGTTTTCAGCTTGTTTTGTGCAAAAACACGTTTGACCTTGAAAAAGTGACAATCTTTTGATAAATCACTTTCCCTTCAACATTTTCAACATCTAACACTTTGAAATACATAAGAACATCACAAAACTAAAAGGAGAAATTAAAAGAATTTGAAATTTCATTTGTTTTCGGCCTGTTTTTGGCAAAACAATGTTTGACCTTGAAAAACACACTTTTAGCTGAAACTACACTTTTCCGTCAACATTTTGCATGTCCAACACTGTGAAACGCTTAAGAACATCATTTCTAGCAGTATCCTTAAAGAAAATTCGAAGTTTCATTTGTTTTTAGCTTTGTTTATGTTGGACCTTGAACGGAGTGCTTTAAAGTGATTTTCAGCGCGTGTAAGGCCAAAACATGAAAAAGTTGATTCCGGACAGCGAATTCTAATCTTTTACAACGTTCTCTTTCTTACAACTTAGAAACTTCATTTCCAATACAGAAAGTTGAAGATTTCAGCATGTCTCACTTGTTTTCAGCTTGTTTTGTGCAAAAACACGTTTGACCTTGAAAAAGTGACAATCTTTTAATAAATCACTTTCCCTTCAACATATTCAACATCTAACACTTTGAAATACATAAGAACATCCCAACCTAAAAGGAGAAATAAAAAGAATTTGAAATTTCATTTGTTTTCGGCCTGTTTTTGGCAAAACTATGTTTGACCTTTAAAAACACACTTTTAGCTGAAACTACACTTTTCCATCAAAATTTTGCATGTCCAACACTGTGAAACACTTAAGAACATCATTTCTAGCAGTATCCTTAAAGAAAATTCGAAGTTTCATTTATTTGTTTTTAGCTTTGTTTATGTTGGACCTTGAACGGAGTGCTTTAAAGTGATTTTCAGCACGTGTATGGCCAAAACATGAAAAAGTTGATTCCGGACAGCGAATTCTAATCTTTTTACAACGTTCTCTTTCTTACAACTTAGAAACTTCAATTCCAATACAGAAAGTTGAAGATTTCAGCATGTCTCACTTGTTTTCAGCTTGTTTTGTGCAAAAACACGTTTGACCTTGAAAAAGTGACAATCCTTTGATAAATCACTTTCCATTCAACATTTTCAACATCTAACACCTTGAAATACATAAGAACATCCCAAACTAAAAGGAGAAATAAAAAGAATTTGAAATTTCATTTGTTTTCGGCCTGTTTTTGGCAAAACTATGTTTGACCTTGAAAAACACACTTTTAGCTGAAACTACACTTTTCCATCAAAATTTTGCATGTCCAACACTGTGAAACACTTAAGAACATCATTTCTAGCAGTATCCTTAAAGAAAATTCGAAGTTTCATTTGTTTTTAGCTTTGTTTATGTTTGACCTTGAACGGAGTGCTTTAAAGTGATTTTCAGCGCGTCTAAGGCCAAAACATGAAAAAGTTGATTCCGGACAGCGAATTCTAATCTTTTTACAACGTTCTCTTTCTTACAACTTAGAAACTTCATTTCCAATACAGAAAGTTGAAGATTTCAGCATGTCTCACTTGTTTTCAGCTTGTTTTGTGCAAAAACACGTTTGACCTTGAAAAAGTGATAATCTTTTGATAAATCACTTTCCCTTCAACATTTTCAACATCTAACACTTTGAAATACATAAGAACATCCCAAACTAAAAGGAGAAATAAAAAGAATTTGAAATTGCATTTGTTTTCGGCCTGTTTTTAATAAAACTATGTTTGACCTTGAAAAACATACTTTTAGCTGAAACTACACTTTTCCATCAAAATTTTACATGTCCAAAACTGTGAAACACTTAAGAACATCATTTCTAGCAGTATCCTTAAAGAAAATTCGAAGTTTCATTTGTTTTTAGCTTTGTTTATGTTTGACCTTGAACGGAGTGCTTTAAAGTGATTTTCAGTGCGTGTAAGGCCAAAACATAAAAAAAAGTTGATTCCGGACAGCGAATTCTAATCTTTTTACAACGTTCTCTTTCTTACAACTTAGAAACTTCATTTCCAATACAGAAAGTTGAAGATTTCAGCATGTCTCACTTGTTTTCAGCTTGTTTTGTGCAAAAACACGTTTGACCTTGAAAAAGTGACAATCTTTTGATAAATCACTTTCCCTTCAACATTTTCAACATCTAACACTTTGAAATACATAAGAACATCCCAAACTAAAAGGAGAAATAAAAAGAATTTGAAATTTCATTTGTTTTCAGCCTGTTTTTGGCAAAACTATGTTTGACCTTGAAAAACACACTTTTAGCTGAAACTACACTTTTCCATCAAAATTTTGCATGTCCAACACTGTGAAACACTTAAGAACATCATTTCTAGCAGTATCCTTAAAGAAAATTTGAAGTTTCATTTGTTTTTAGCTTTGTTTATGTTGGACCTTGAACGGAGTGCTTTAAAGTGATTTTCAGCGCGTGTAAGGCCAAAACATGAAAAAGTTGATTCCGGACAGCGAATTCTAATCTTTTTACAACGTTCTCTTTCTTACAACTTAGAAACTTCATTTCCAATACAGAAAGTTGAAGATTTCAGCATGTCTCACTTGTTTTCAGCTTGTTTTGTGCAAAAACACGTTTGACCTTGAAAAAGTGACAATCTTTTGATAAATACCTTTCCCTTCAACATTTTCAACATCTAACACTTTGAAATACATAAGAACATCCCAAACTAAAAGGAGAAATAAAAAGAATTTGAAATTTCATTTATTTTCGGCCTGTTTTTGGCAAAACTTTGTTTGACCTTGAAAAACACACTTTTAGCTGAAACTACACTTTTCCATCAAAATTTTGCATGTCCAACACTGTGAAACACTTAAGAACATCATTTCTAGCAGTATCCTTAAAGAAAATTCGAAGTTTCATTTGTTTTTAGCTTTGTTTATGTTGGACCTTGAACGGAGTGCTTTAAAGTGATTTTCAGCGCGTGTAAGGCCAAAACATGAAAAAGTTGATTCCGGACAGCGAATTCTAATCTTTTTACAACGTTCTCTTTCTTACAACTTAGAAACTTCATTTCCAATACAGAAAGTTGAAGATTTCAGCATGTCTCACTTGTTTTCAGCTTGTTTTGTGCAAAAACACGTTTGACCTTGAAAAAGTGACAATCTTTTGATAAATCACTTTTCCTTCAACATTTTCAACATCTAACACTTTGAAATACATAAGAACATCCCAAACTAAAAGGAGAAATAAAAAGAATGTGAAATTTCATTTGTTTTCAGCCTGTTTTTTGCAAAACTATGTTTGACCTTGAAAAACACACTTTTAGCTGAAACTACACTTTTCCATCAAAATTTTGCATGTCCAACATTGTGAAACACTTAAGAACATCATTTCTAGCAGTATCCTTAAAGAAAATTCGAAGTTTCATTTGTTTTTAGCGTTGTTTATGTTGGACCTTGAACGGAGTGCTTTAAAGTGATTTTCAGCGCGTGTAAGGCCAAAACATGAAAAAGTTGATTCCGGACGGCGAATTCTAATCTTTTTACAACATTCTCTTTCTTACAACTTAGAAACTTCATTTCCAATACAGAAAGTTGAAGATTTCAGCATGTCTCACTTGTTTTCAGCTTGTTTTGTGCAAAAATCTTTTGATAAATCACTTTCCCTTCAACATTTTCAACATCTAACACTTTGAAATACATAAGAACATCCCAAACTAAAAGGAGAAATAAAAAGAATTTGAAATTTCATTTGTTTTCGGCCTGTTTTTGGCAAAACTATTTTTGACCTTGAAAAACACACTTTTAGCTGAAACTACACTTTTCCATCAAAATTTTGCATGTCCAACACTGTGAAACACTTAAGAACATCATTTCTAGCAGTATCCTTAAAGAAAATTCGAAGTTTCATTTGTTTTTAGCTTTGTTTATGTTGGACCTTGAACGGAGTGCTTTAAAGTGATTTTCAGCGCGTGTAAGGCCAAAACATGAAAAAGTTGATTCCGGACAGCGAATTCTAATCTTTTTACAACGTTCTCTTTCTTACAACTTAGAAACTTCAATTCCAATACAGAAAGTTGAAGATTTCAGCATGTCTCACTTGTTTTCAGCTTGTTTTGTGCAAAAACACGTTTGACCTTGAAAAAGTGACAATCTTTTGATAAATCACTTTCCCTTCAACATTTTCAACATCTAACACTTTGAAATACATAAGAACATCCCAAACTAAAAGGAGAAATAAAAAGAATTTGAAATTTCATTTGTTTTCGGCCTGTTTTTGGCAAAACTATGTTTGACCTGGAAAAACACACTTTTAGCTGAAACTACACTTTTCCATCAAATTTTTGCATGTCCAACACTGTGAAACACTTAAGAACATCATTTCTAGCAGTTTCCTTAAAGAAAATTCGAAGTTTCATTTGTTTTTAGCTTTGTTTATGTTGGACCTTGAACGGAGTGCTTTTAAGGTTTTTTTCAGCGTGTGTAAGGCCAAAACATGAAAAAGTTGATTCCGGACAGCGAATTCTAATCTTTTTACATTGTTCTCTTTCTTACAACTTAGAAACTTCATTTCCAATACAGAAAGTTGAAGATTTCAGCATGTCTCACTTGTTTTCAGCTTGTTTTGTGCAAAAACACGTTTGACCTTGAAAAAGTGACAATTGTAGCGTCTGCGTAGGATCACAGATGGTTGATCTTCAAAGAACCTTTTAACCTTTGACATTTACATACCAATTACAACCCTGGACCCTCAACCTGATCGTCTCGTCTTCCCCCACTGTCACAAATGTAGCGTCTGTGTAGGATCATAGATGGTTGATCTTCAAAGAACCTTTTAACCTTTGACATTTACATACAAATTACAACCTGGACCCTCAGCCTGATTGTCCCGTCTTCCCCCACTGTCACAAAGATGATGCTAAACAGACGGGGTCTGCAAACTGCTCATCGGGGCTCCAAGCTTCAAAGCATTCCAAAGACCTCCTGCCTGGCCCCACCTTTGCAATACACAATCACGCACACACTTAAACATATTGTCTGTATCTTGTGCTAGGAATATGTGATTATAAGTGGATCCCGTATATGCACGCGTTGTGTGTACGTTCCCTTGTATGAATTATACTAGTTACAACTTTCTATTGTGCATTAGGTAAACTTTAATTACCTATAATTAAGTATATAAGTGTATCTCTAATTTCCTACCTCCTAAAGGTCCCTTTCTTGGTGTCAGAAGGAACTTCTCCTTACTACTGAAACAGTGATGCATACCATGTGATCACAAAATACATCATACAATTTCTATAAGGTAGAAATTGTAACTGCAATGAACTACAGTTTCTCTCTGGGCCAGCCATAAAAATTCCGGTCAGTCGTAAACCCAGACAAAGGGAACTTCTCCCGCCAAAATGTCACACTTGTGATTGGCTATTCAGGCCACATGATGGGCGTGCCAGAAAGCATTCAAAAAGAGCGTCACACAGTCACGAATGCTCAGAATTTCTCTTCTTCCTCCCGAGACACCTCTTTTCAACACTTTGACTCTTTGGCAAAATTTACCTTCAAGGAGGATCGCGACCCTACCACATCAGGACTCCTTTGCATGAAATAAGGACCAATGCAAGTAACTATGCACGTTTAAACCACTTTTTAAGGTGAACATAAGAATTCTCTGACGATTCTCATTAGGCTGTGGTTAATTGATGTGTAATACTGCCATTCTCTTTTCATCACTTTCCTTTACCCTGTATGTATATGTTTGTCTAATTGTTGTATGTTAGCTATAGCCGTGTTTATTAAATTCTTTAAATTCACAATCGTTTGTTTCTGTGTGCTGCTCACATCTGGAGTCACTGAACGTTTGACCCTTTAAGCTACATGCTAAATTACTGCTAGCACGCAGAGTGGGAAAGCTACCTTTCCTGGCAAGAGGGGGGATAATCATTCCCAGAATTGATAAATAATTATATTATCTGCTCCGTGGACGGACAGATCAAGTAATTGTAACATTAATTCTGCTACAGTTTATCCCAAAATCTAATCTAAATGTTTATTATTAATTATAACCAGTTATAATTAATTATAGATATTTCCTCTTGAGCTAATTCACAATCTTTTGATAAATCACTTTCCCTTCAACATTTTCAACATCTAACACTTTGAAATACATAAGAACATCCCAAACTAAAAGGAGAAATAAAAAGAATTTGAAATTTCATTTGTTTTCGGCCTGTTTTTGGCAAAACTATGTTTGACCTGGAAAAACACACTTTTAGCTGAAACTACACTTTTCCATCAAAATTTTGCATGTCCAACACTGTGAAACACTTAAGAACATCATTTCTAGCAGTTTCCTTAAAGAAAATTCGAAGTTTCATTTGTTTTTAGCTTTGTTTATGTTGGACCTTGAACGGAGTGCTTTAAAGTGATTTTCAGCGCGTGTAAGGCCAAAACATGAAAAAGTTGATTCCGGACAGCGAATTCTAATCTTTTTACAACGTTCTCTTTCTTACAACTTAGAAACTTCATTTCCAATACAGAAAGTTGAAGATTTCAGCATGTCTCACTTGTTTTCAGCTTGTTTTGTGCAAAAAAATGTTTGACCTTGAAATAGTGACAATCTTTTGATAAATCACTTTCCCTTCAACATTTTCAACATCTAACACTTTGAAATACATAAGAACATCCCAAACTAAAAGGAGAAATAAAAAGAATTTGAAATTGCATTTGTTTTCGGCCTGTTTTTAATAAAACTATGTTTGACCTTGAAAAACACACTTTTAGCTGAAACTACACTTTTCCATCAATATTTTACATGTCCAACACTGTGAAACACTTAGGAACATCATTTCTAGCAGTATCCTTAAAGAAAATTCGAAGTTTCATTTGTTTTTAGCTTTGTTTTTGTTGGACCTTGAACGGAGTGCTTTAAAGTGATTTTCAGCGCGTGTAAGGCCAAAACATGAAAAAGTTGATTCCGGACAGCGAATTCTAATCTTTTTACAACGTTCTCTTTCTTACAACTTAGAAACTTCATTTCCAATACAGAAAGTTGAAGATTTCAGCATGTCTCACTTGTTTTCAGCTTGTTTTGTGCAAAAACACGTTTGACCTTGAAAAAGTGACAATCTTTTGATAAATCACTTTCCCTTCAACATTTTCAACATCTAACACTTTGAAATACATAAGAACATCCCAAACTAAAAGGAGAAATAAAAAGAATTTGAAATTGCATTTGTTTTCGGCCTGTTTTTAATAAAACTATGTTTGACCTTGAAAAACACACTTTTAGCTGAAACTACACTTTTCCATCAATATTTTACATGTCCAACACTGTGAAACACTTAAGAACATCATTTCTAGCAGTATCCTTAAAGAAAATTCGAAGTTTCATTTGTTTTTAGTTTTGTTTTTGTTGGACCTTGAACGAAGTGCTTTAAAGTGATTTTCAGTGCGTGTAAGGCCAAAACATGAAAAAGTTGATTCCGGACAGCGAATTCTAATCTTTTTACAACGTTCTCTTTCTTACAACTTAGAAACTTCATTTCCAATACAGAAAGTTGAAGATTTCAGCATGTCTCACTTGTTTTCAGCTTGTTTTGTGCAAAAACACGTTTGACCTTGAAAAAGTGACAATCCTTTGATAAATCACTTTCCCTTCAACATTTTCAACATCTAACACTTTGAAATACATAAGAACATCCCAAACTAAAAGGAGAAATAAAAAGAATTTGAAATTTCATTTGTTTTCGGCCTGTTTTTGGCAAAACTATGTTTGACCTTGAAAAACACACTTTTAGCTGAAACTACACTTTTCCATCAAAATTTTGCATGTCCAACACTGTGAAACACTTAAGAACATCATTTCTAGCAGTATCCTTAAAGAAAATTCGAAGTTTCATTTGTTTTTAGCTTTGTTTATGTTGGACCTTGAACGGAGTGCTTTAAAGTGATTTTCAGCGCGTGTAAGGCCAAAACATGAAAAAGTTGATTCCGGACAGCGAATTCTAATCTTTTTACAACGTTCTCTTTCTTACAACTTAGAAACTTCAATTCCAATACAGAAAGTTGAAGATTTCAGCATGTCTCACTTGTTTTCAGCTTGTTTTGTGCAAAAACACGTTTGACCTTGAAAAAGTGACAATCTTTTGATAAATACCTTTCCCTTCAACATTTTCAACATCTAACACTTTGAAATACATAAGAACATCCCAAACTAAAAGGAGAAATAAAAAGAATTTGAAATTTCATTTGTTTTCGGCCTGTTTTTGGCCAAACTATGTTAGACCTTGAAAAACACACTTTTAGCTGAAACTACACTTTTCCATCAAAATTTTGCATGTCCAACACTGTGAAACACTTAAGAACATCATTTCTAGCAGTATCCTTAAAGAAAATTCGAAGTTTCATTTGTTTTTAGCTTTGTTTATGTTTGACCTTGAACGGAGTGCTTTAAAGTGATTTTCAGCGCGTGTAAGGCCAAAACATGAAAAAGTTTATTCCGGACAGCGAATTCTAATCTATTTACACATTCTCTTTCTTACAACTTAGAAACTTCATTTCCAATACAGAAAGTTGAAGATTTCAGCATGTCTCACTTGTTTTCAGCTTGTTTTGTGCAAAAACACGTTTGACCTTGAAAAAGTGACAATCTTTTGATAAATCAGTTTCCCTTCAACATTTTCAACATCTAACACTTTGAAATACATAAGAACATCCCAAACTAAAAGGAGAAATAAAAAGAATTTGAAATTGCATTTGTTTTCGGCCTGTTTTTAGCAAAACTATGTTTGACCTTGAAAAACACACTTTAGCTGAAACTACACTTTTCCATCAAAATTTTGCATGTCCAACACTGAGAAACACTTAAGAACATCATGTCTAGCAGTATCCTTAAAGAAAATTCGAAGTTTCATTTGTTTTTAGCTTTGTTTATGTTTGACCTTGAACGGAGTGCTTTAAAGTGATTTTCAGCGCGTGTAAGGCCAAAACATGAAAAAGTTGATTCCGGACAGCGAATTCTAATCCTTTAACCATGTTCTCTTTCTTACAACTTAGAAACTTCATTTCCAATACAGAAAGTTGAAGATTTCAGCATGTCTCACTTGTTTTCAGCTTGTTTTGTGCAAAAAAAACGTTTGACCTTGAAAAAGTGACAATCTTTTGATAAATCACTTTCCCTTCAACATTTTCAACATCTAAAACTTTGAAATACATAAGAACATCCCAAACTAAAAGGAGAAATAAAGAGAATTGGAAATTTCATGTGTTTTAGGCCTCTTTTGTGTAAAACTATGTATGACCTTGAAAAACACACTTTTAGCTGAAACTACACTTTTCCATCAAAATTTTGCATGTCCAACACTGTGAAACACTTAAGAACATCATTTCTAGACGTATACTTAAAGAAAATTCGAAGTTTCATTTGTTTTTAGCTTTGTTTATGTTTGACCTTGAACAGAGTGCTTTAAAGTGATTTTCAGCACGTGTAAGGCCAAAACATGAAAAAGTTGATTCCGGACAGCGAATCCTAATCTTTTTACAACGTTCTCTTTCTTACAACTTAGAAACTTCATTTCCAATACAGAAAGTTGAAGATTTCAGCATGTCTCACTTGTTTTCAGCTTGTTTTGTGCAAAAACACGTTTGACCTTGAAAAAGTGACAATCTTTTGATAAATCACTTTCCCTTCGACATTTTCAACATGTAACACTTTGAAATACATAAGAACATCCCAAACTAAAAGGAGAAATAAAGAGAATTGGAAATTTCATGTGTTTTAGGCCTCATTTGTGTAAAACTATGTTTGACCTTGAAAAACACACTTTCTCCTAAAACTAAACTTTTCCATCAAAATTTTGCATGTCCAACACTGTGAAACACTTAAGAACATCATTTCTAGAAGTATCCTTAAAGAAAATTCAAAGTTTCATTTGTTTTTAGCTTTGTTTATGTTGGACCTTGAACGGAGTGCTTTAAAGTGATTTTCAGCGCGTGTAAGGCAAAAACATGAAAAAGTTGATTCCGGACAGTGAATTCTAATCTTTTTACAACGTTCTTACAACTTAGAAACTTCATTTCCAATACAGAAAGTTGAAGATTTCAGCATGTCTCACTTGTTTTCAGCTTGTTTTGTGCAAAAACACGTTTGACCTTGAAAAAGTGACAATCTTTTGATAAATCACTTTCCCTTCAACATTTTCAACATCTAAAACTTTGAAATACATAAGAACATCCCAAACTAAAAGGAGAAATAAAAAGAATTTGAAATTTCATGTGTTTTAGGCCTCTTTTGTGTAAAACTATGTTTGACCTTGAAAAACACACTTTCTCCTAAAAATACACTTTTCCATCAAAATTTTGCATGTCCAACACTGTGAAACATTTAAGAACGTCATTTCTAGCAGTATCTTTAAAGAAAATTCGAAGTTTCATTTGTTTTTAGCTTTGTTTATGTTGGACCTTGAACGGAGTGCTTTAAAGTAATTTTCAGCGCGTGTAAGGCCAAAACATGAAAAAGTTGATTCCGGACAGCGAATTCTAATCTTTTTACAACGTTCTCTTTCTAACAACTTAGAAACTTCATTTCCAATACAGAAAGTTGAAGATTTCAGCATGTCTCACTTGTTTTCAGCTTGTTTTGTGCAAAAACACGTTTGACCTTGAAAAAGTGACAATCTTTTGATAAATCACTTTCCCTTCAACATTTTCAACATCTAACACTTTGAAATACATAAGAACATCCCAAACTAAAAGGAGAAATAAAGAGAATTGGAAATTTCATGTGTTTTAGGCCTCTTTTGTGTAAAACTATGTTTGACCATGAAAAACACACTTTCTCCTAAAACTACACTTTTCCATCAAAATTTTGCATGTCCAACACTGTGAAACACTTAAGAACATCATTTCTAGCAGTATCCTTAAAGAAAATTAGAAGTTTCATTTGTTTTTAGCTTTGTTTATATTTTTGACCTTGAACGGAGTGCTTTAAAGTGATTTTCAGCGCGTGTAAGGCCAAAACATGAAAACGTTGATTCCGGACAGCGAATTCTAATCTTTTTACAACGTTCTCTTTCTTACAACTTAGAAACTTCATTTCCAATACAGAAAGTTGAAGATTTCAGCATGTCTCACTTGTTTTCAGCTTGTTTTGCGCAAAAAAACGTTTGACCTTGAAAAAGTGACAATCCTTTGATAAATCACTTTCCCTTCAACATTTTCAACATGTAACACTTTAAAATACATAAGAACATCCCAAACTAAAAGGAGAAATAAAAAGAATTGGACATTTCATGTGTTTTAGGCCTCTTTTGTGTAAAACTATGTTTGACCTTGAAAAACACACTTTCTCATAAAACTACACTTTTCCATAAAATTTTGCATGTCCAACACTGTGAAACACTTAAGAACATCATTTCTAGCAGTATCCTTAAAGAAAATTCAAAGTTTCATTTGTTTTTAGCTTTGTTTATGTTTGACCTTGAACGGAGTGCTTTAAAGTGATTTTCAGCGCGTGTAAGGCCAAAACATGAAAAAGTTGATTCCGGACAGCGAATTCTAATCTTTTTACAACGTTCTCTTTCTTACAACTTAGAAACTTCATTTCCAATACAGAAAGTTGAAGATTTCAGCATGTCTCACTTGTTTTCAGCTTGTTTTGTGCAAAAACACGTTTGACCTTGAAAAAGTGACAATCTTTTGATAAATCACTTTCCCTTCAACATTTTCATTATGTAACACTTTGAAATACATAAGAACATCCCAAACTAAAAGGAGAAATAAAGAGAATTGGAAATTTCATGTGTTTTAGGCCTCTTTTGTGTAAAACTATGTTTGACCATGAAAAACACACTTTCTCCTAAAACTACACTTTTCCATCAACATTTTGCATGTCCAACACTGTGAAACACTTAAGAACATCATTTCTAGCAGTATCCTTAAAGAAAATTCGAAGTTTCATTTGTTTTTAGCTTTGTTTATGTTTGACCTTGAACGGAGTGCTTTAAAGTGATTTTCAGCGCGTGTAAGGCCAAAACATGAAAAAGTTGATTCCGGACAGCGAATTCTAATCTTTTTACAACGTTCTCTTTCTTACAACTTAGAAACTTCATTTCCAGAACAGAAAGTTGAAGATTTCAGCATGTCTCACTTGTTTTCAGCTTGTTTTGCGCAAAAACACGTTTGACCTTGAAAAAGTGACAATCCTTTGATAAATCACTTTCCCTTCAACATTTTTTAACATGTAACACTTTGAAATACATAAGAACATCCCAAACTAAAAGGAGAAATAAAGAGAATTGGACATTTCATGTGATTTAGGCCTCTTTTGTGTAAAACTATGTTTGACCTTGAAAAACACACTTTCTCATAAAACTACACTTTTCCATAAAATTTTGCATGTCCAACACTGTGAAACACTTAAGAACATCATTTCTAGCAGTATCCTTAAAGAAAATTCGAAGTTTCATTTGTTTTTAGCTTTGTTTATGTTTGACCTTGAACGGAGTGCTTTAAAGTGATTTTCAGCGCGTGTAAGGCCAAAACATGAAAAAGTTGATTCCGGACAGCGAATTCTAATCTTTTTACAACGTTCTCTTTCTTACAACTTAGAAACTTCATTTCCAGAACAGAAAGTTGAAGATTTCAGCATGTCTCACTTGTTTTCAGCTTGTTTTGCGCAAAAACACGTTTGACCTTGAAAAAGTGACAATCCTTTGATAAATCACTTTCCCTTCAACATTTTCAACATGTAACACTTTAAAATACATAAGAACATCCCAAACTAAAAGGAGAAATAAAAAGAATTGGACATTTCATGTGTTTTAGGCCTCTTTTGTGTAAAACTATGTTTGACCTTGAAAAACACACTTTCTCATAAAACTACACTTTTCCATAAAATTTTGCATGTCCAACACTGTGAAACACTTAAGAACATCATTTCTAGCAGTATCCTTAAAGAAAATTCAAAGTTTCATTTGTTTTTAGCTTTGTTTATGTTTGACCTTGAACGGAGTGCTTTAAAGTGATTTTCAGCGCGTGTAAGGCCAAAACATGAAAAAGTTGATTCCGGACAGCGAATTCTAATCTTTTTACAACGTTCTCTTTCTTACAACTTAGAAACTTCATTTCCAATACAGAAAGTTGAAGATTTCAGCATGTCTCACTTGTTTTCAGCTTGTTTTGTGCAAAAACACGTTTGACCTTGAAAAAGTGACAATCTTTTGATAAATCACTTTCCCTTCAACATTTTCATTATGTAACACTTTGAAATACATAAGAACATCCCAAACTAAAAGGAGAAATAAAGAGAATTGGAAATTTCATGTGTTTTAGGCCTCTTTTGTGTAAAACTATGTTTGACCATGAAAAACACACTTTCTCCTAAAACTACACTTTTCCATCAAAATTTTGCATGTCCAACACTGTGAAACACTTAAGAACATCATTTCTAGCAGTATCCTTAAAGAAAATTCGAAGTTTCATTTGTTTTTAGCTTTGTTTATATTTTTGACCTTGAACGGAGTGCTTTAAAGTGATTTTCAGCGCGTGTAAGGCCAAAACATGAAAAAGTTGATTCCGGACAGCGAATTCTAATCTTTTTACAACGTTCTCTTTCTTACAACTTAGAAACTTCATTTCCAATACAGAAAGTTGAAGATTTCAGCATGTCTCACTTGTTTTCAGCTTGTTTTGTGCAAAAACACGTTTGACCTTGAAAAAGTGACAATCTTTTGATAAATCACTTTCCCTTCAACATTTTCAACATGTAACACTTTAAAATACATAAGAACATCCCAAACTAAAAGGAGAAATAAAAAGAATTGGAAATTTCATGTGTTTTAGGCCTCTTTTGTGTAAAACTATGTTTGACCTTGAAAAACACACTTTCTCCTAAAACTACACTTTTCCATAAAATTTTGCATGTCCAACACTGTGAAACGCTTAAGAACATCATTTCTAGCAGTATCCTTAAAGAAAATTCAAAGTTTCATTTGTTTTTAGCTTTGTTTATGTTTGACCTTGAACGGAGTGATTTAAAGTGATTTCTAGCGTGTGTAAGGCCAAAACATGAAAAAGTTGATTCCGGACAGCGAATTCTAATCTTTTTACAACGTTCTCTTTCTTACAACTTAGAAACTTCATTTCCAATACAGAAAGTTGAAGATTTCAGCATGTCTCACTTGTTTTCAGCTTGTTTTGTGCAAAAACACGTTTGTAAAAAAAACGCATGAAGACCATGTGGTGTGGAAGAAGAGAATAGAGTGTGTAGAAAAAACTCTTTCTCCCTCCACACAAAGCACTGTATTCAACCACTCCAATTTGATGTTACCTGGCAGAAAGAGGCATGGCACAATAGAGGTTAAAAATGAACAGTTTCTAATTTATTAACACCGGTAGATAATTATTGTAGTTACATGTGAATATTGAATGTAAAAAGGTACCAAGGTTGCAGAGAAAATAAACATGAGAAGAAAGAGTAAAGAGGGAGAACAGAAAAAGAGGGAGAGAGAAAGACTCAGAAACCTTCCGGTTTCCGATGGAAAAACCTCTGAGCAAGAGAGCTCAAAAGTCCCTATTTCCACATGTGTGCAGACTTTTATACCCCTGGCGTACAGGAAGTTGTCACTGGCCTACAGGAAGTTGTCACTGACCAATCAGAACCTGTTGTTTCTGATGTCACGCCCCCCCGGTGCCTCCCATTTGGGGAAGACAAAGAGGGTGGGCGGTCCTGACGGCTGATACTTCACACGTTGATGTCGGACAAAAGGCATGTAAAAACCGGGGTGTCGAATCTTCGCCCACAACCATCGACACAGGAATGTCACACTTCCCCCTGCAGACATCTGTTATGCAAGACAAAAACAGGCTCCCGCGATGTCCATTCTTACACGTTTGACCTTGAAAAAGTGACAATCTTTTGATAAATCACTTTCCCTTCAACATTTTCAACATGTAACACTTTGAAATACATAAGAACATCCCAAACTAAAAGGAGAAATAAAGAGAATTGGAAATTTCATGTGTTTATGGCCTCTTTCGTGTAAAACTATGTTTGACCATGAAAAACACACTTTCTCCTAAAACTACACTTTTCCATCAAAATTTTGCATGTCCAACACTGTGAAACACTTAAGAACATCATTTCTAGCAGTATCCTTAAAGAAAATTCGAAGTTTCATTTGTTTTTAGCTTTGTTTATGTTTGACCTTGAACGGAGTGATTTAAAGTGATTTTTAGCGTGTGTAAGGCCAAAACATGAAAAAGTTGATTCCGGACAGCGAATTCTAATCTTTTTACAACGTTCTCTTTCTTACAACTTAGAAACTTCATTTCCAATACAGAAAGTTGAAGATTTCAGCATGTCTCACTTGTTTTCAGCTTGTTTTGTGCAAAAACACGTTTGACCTTGAAAAAGTGACAATCTTTTGATAAATCACTTTTCCTTCAACATTTTCAACATGTAACACTTTAAAATACATAAGAACATCCCAAACTAAAAGGAGAAATAAAGAGAATTGGAAATTTCATGTGTTTTAGGCCTCTTTTGTGAAAAACTATGTTTGACCTTGAAAAACACACTTTCTCCTAAAACTACACTTTTCCATCAACATTTTGCATGTCCAACACTGTGAAACACTTAAGAACATCATTTCTAGCAGTATCCTTAAAGAAAATTCGAAGTTTCATTTGTTTTTAGCTTTGTTTATGTTTGACCTTGAACGGAGTGCTTTAAAGTGATTTTCAGCGCGTGTAAGGCCAAAACATGAAAAAGTTGATTCCGGACAGCGAATTCTAATCTTTTTACAACGTTCTCTTTCTTACAACTTAGAAACTTCATTTACAGAACAGAAAGTTGAAGATTTCAGCATGTCTCACTTGTTTTCAGCTTGTTTTGTGCAACAACACGTTTGACCTTGAAAAAGTGACAATCTTTTGATAAATTACTTTCCCTTCAACATTTTCAACATGTAACACTTTGAAATAAGTAAGAACATCCCAAACTAAAAGGAGAAATAAAGAGAATTTGAAATATCATGTGTTTTAGGCCTCTTTTGTTTAAAACTATGTTTGACCTTGAAAAACACACTTTCTCATTAAACTAAACTTTTCCATCAAAATTTTGCATGTCCAACACTGTGAAACACTAAAGAACATCATTTCTAGCAGTGTTCTTAAAGAACATTCGAAGTTTCATTTGTTTTTAGTTTTGTTTATGTTTGACCTTGAACGGAGTGCTTTAAAGTGATTTTCAGCGCGTGTAAGGCCAAAACATGAAAAAGTTGATTCCAGACAGCGAATTCTGATCTTTTTACAACGTTCTCTTTCTTACAACTTAGAAACTTCATGTCCAATACAGAAAGTTGAAGATTTCAGCATGTCTCACTTGTTTTCAGCTTGTTTTGTGCAAAAACACGTTTGACCTTGAAAAAGTGACAATCTTTTGATAAATCACTTTCCCTTCAACATTTTCAACATGTAATACTTTGAAATACATAAGAACATCCCAAACTAAAAGGAGAAATAAAAAGAATTTGAAATTGCATTTGTTTTCGGCCTGTTTTTAGCAAAACTATGTTTGACCTTGAAAAACACACTTTTAGCTGAAACTAAACTTTTCCATCAAAATTTTGCATGTCCAACACTGTGAAACACTTAAGAACATCCTTTCTAGCAGTATCCTTAAAGAAAATTCGAAGTTTCATTTGTTTTTAGCTTTTTTTATAATTGACCTTGAACGGAGTGCTTTAAAGTGATTTTCAGCGCGTGTAAGGCGAAAACATGAAAAAGTTGATTCCGGACAGCGAATTCTAATCTTTTTACAACATTCTCTTTCTTACAACTTAGAAACTTCATTTCCAATACAGAAAGTTGAAGATTTCAGCATGTCTCACTTGTTTTCAGCTTGTTATTTGCAAAAACACGTTTGACCTTGAAAAAGTGACAATCTTTTGATAAATAACTTTCCCTTCAACATTTTCAACATGTAATACTTTGAAATACATAAGAACATCCCAAACTAAAAGGAGAAATAAAGAGAATTGAAAATATCATGTGTTTTAGGCCTCTTTTGTGTAAAACTATGTTTGACCTTGAAAAACACACTTTCTCCTAAAACTACACTTTTCCATCAACATTTTGCATGTCCAACACTGTGAAACACTTAAGAACATCATTTCTAGCAGTATCCTTAAAGAAAATTCGAAGTTTCATTTGTTTTTAGCTTTGTTTATGTTTGACCTTGAACGGAGTGCTTTAAAGTGATTTTCAGCGCGTGTAAGGCCAAAACATGAAAAAGTGGATTCCGGACAGCGAATTCTAATCTTTTTACAACGTTCTCTTTCTTACAACTTAGAAACTTCATTTCCAATACAGAAAGTTGAAGATTTCAGCATGTCTCACTTGTTTTCAGCTTGTTTTGTGCAAAAACACGTTTGACCTTGAAAAAGTGACAATCTTTTGATAAATCACTTTCCCTTCAACATTTGCAACATCTAACACTTTGAAATACATAAGAACATCCCAAACTAAAAGGAGAAATTAAAAGAATTTGAAATTGCATTTGTTTTCGGCCTGTTTTTAGCAAAACTATGTTTGACCTTGAAAAACACACTTTTAGCTGAAACTACACTTTTCCATCAAAATTTTGCATGTCCAACACTGTGAAACACTTAAGAACATCATTTCTAGCAGTATCCTTAAAGAAGATTCGAAGTTTCATTTGTTTTTAGTTTTGTTTATGTTTGACCTTGAACGGAGTGCTTTAAAGTGATTTTCAGCGTGTGTAAAGCCAAAACATGAAAAAGTTGATTCCGGACAGCGAATTCTAATCTTTTTACAACGTTCTCTGTCTTACAACTTAGAAACTTAATTTCCAATACAGAAAGTTGAAGATTTCAGCATGTCTCACTTGTTTTCAGCTTGTTTTGTGAAAAAACACGTTTGACCTTGAAAAAGTGACAATCTTTTGATAAATCACTTTCCCTTTCAACATTTTCAACATGTAATACTTTGAAATACATAAGAACATCCCAAACTAAAAGGAGAAATAAAGAGAATTGAAAATTTCATGTGTTTTAGGCCACACTTTCTCCTAAAACTACACTTTTCCATCAAAATTTTGCATGTCCAACACTGTGAAACACTTAAGAACATCATTTCTAGCAGTATCCTTAAAGAAAATTTTAAGTTTCATTTGTTTTTAGCTTTGTTTATGTTGGACCTTGAACGGAGTGCTTTAAAGTGATTTTCAGCGTGTGTAAGGCCAAAACATGAAAAAGTTGATTCCGGACAGCGAATTCTAATCTTTTTACAACGTTCTCTTTCTTACAACTTAGAAACTTCATTTCCAATACAGAAAGTTGAAGATTTCAGCATGTCTCACTTGTTTTCAGCTTGTTTTGTGCAAAAACACGTTTGATCTTGAAAAAGTGACAATCTTTTGATAAATACCTTTCCCTTCAACATTTTCAACATCTAACACTTTGAAATACATAAGAACATCCCAAACTAAAAGGAGAATTAAAAAGAATTTGAAATTTCATTTATTTTCGGCCTGTTTTTGGCAAAACTTTGTTTGACCTTGAAAAACACACTTTTAGCTGAAACTACACTTTTCCATCAAAATTTTGCATGTCCAACACTGTGAAACACTTAAGAACATCATTTCTAGCAGTATCCTTAAAGAAAATTCGAAGTTTCATTTGTTTTTAGCTTTGTTTATGTTGGACCTTGAACGGAGTGCTTTAAAGTGATTTTCAGCGCGTGTAAGGCCAAAACATGAAAAAGTTGATTCCGGACAGCGAATTCTAATCTTTTTACAACGTTCTCTTTCTTACAACTTAGAAACTTCATTTCCAGTACAGAAAGTTGAAGATTTCAGCATGTCTCACTTGTTTTCAGCTTGTTTTGTGCAAAAACATGTTTGACCTTGAAAAAGTGACAATCTTTTGATAAATCACTTTCCCTTCAACATTTTCAACATGTAACACTTTGAAATAAGTAAGAACATCCCAAACTAAAAGGAGAAATAAAGAGAATTTGAAATATCATGTGTTTTAGGCCTCTTTTTTTTAAAACTATGTTTGACCTTGAAAAACACACTTTCTCATGAAACTAAACTTTTCCATCAAAATTTTACATGTCCAACACTGTGAAACACTTAAGAACATCATTTCTAGCAGTATCCTTAAAGAAGATTCGAAGTTTCATTTGTTTTTAGTTTTGTTTATGTTTGACCTTGAACGGAGTGCTTTAAAGTGATTTTCAGCGTGTGTAAAGCCAAAACATGAAAAAGTTGATTCCGGACAGCGAATTCTAATCTTTTTACAACGTTCTCTGTCTTACAACTTAGAAACTTCATTTCCAATACAGAAAGTTGAAGATTTCAGCATGTCTCACTTGTTTTCAGCTTGTTTTGTGCAAAAACACGTTTGACCTTGAAAAAGTGACAATCTTTTGATAAATCACTTTCCCTTCAACATTTTCAACATGTAATACTTTGAAATACATAAGAACATCCCAAACTAAAATGAGAAATAAAGAGAATTTAAAATTTCATGTGTTTTAGGCCACACTTTCTCCTAAAACTACACTTTTCCATCAAAATTTTGCATGTCCAACACTGTGAAACACTTAAGAACATCATTTCTAGACGTATACTTAAAGAAAATTCGAAGTTTCATTTGTTTTTAGCTTTGTTTATGTTTGACCTTGAACAGAGTGCTTTAAAGTGATTTTCAGCACGTGTAAGGCCAAAACATGAAAAAGTTGATTCCGGACAGCGAATCCTAATCTTTTTACAACGTTCTCTTTCTTACAACTTAGAAACTTCATTTCCAATACAGAAAGTTGAAGATTTCAGCATGTCTCACTTGTTTTCAGCTTGTTTTGTGCAAAAACACGTTTGACCTTGAAAAAGTGACAATCTTTTGATAAATCACTTTCCCTTCGACATTTTCAACATGTAACACTTTGAAATACATAAGAACATCCCAAACTAAAAGGAGAAATAAAGAGAATTGGAAATTTCATGTGTTTTAGGCCTCATTTGTGTAAAACTATGTTTGACCTTGAAAAACACACTTTCTCCTAAAACTAAACTTTTCCATCAAAATTTTGCATGTCCAACACTGTGAAACACTTAAGAACATCATTTCTAGAAGTATCCTTAAAGAAAATTCAAAGTTTCATTTGTTTTTAGCTTTGTTTATGTTGGACCTTGAACGGAGTGCTTTAAAGTGATTTTCAGCGCGTGTAAGGCAAAAACATGAAAAAGTTGATTCCGGACAGTGAATTCTAATCTTTTTACAACGTTCTTACAACTTAGAAACTTCATTTCCAATACAGAAAGTTGAAGATTTCAGCATGTCTCACTTGTTTTCAGCTTGTTTTGTGCAAAAACACGTTTGACCTTGAAAAAGTGACAATCTTTTGATAAATCACTTTCCCTTCAACATTTTCAACATGTAACACTTTGAAATACATAAGAACATCCCAAACTAAAAGGAGAAATAAAGAGAATTGGAAATTTCATGTGTTTTAGGCCTCTTTTGTGTAAAACTATGTTTGACCTTGAAAAACACACTTTCTCCTAAAAATACACTTTTCCATCAAAATTTTGCATGTCCAACACTGTGAAACATTTAAGAACGTCATTTCTAGCAGTATCTTTAAAGAAAATTCGAAGTTTCATTTGTTTTTAGCTTTGTTTATGTTGGACCTTGAACGGAGTGCTTTAAAGTGATTTTCAGCGCGTGTAAGGCCAAAACATGAAAAAGTTGATTCCGGACAGCGAATTCTAATCTTTTTACAACGTTCTCTTTCTTACAACTTAGAAACTTCATTTCCAATACAGAAAGTTGAAGATTTCAGCATGTCTCACTTGTTTTCAGCTTGTTTTGTGCAAAAACACGTTTGACCTTGAAAAAGTGACAATCTTTTGATAAATCACTTTCCCTTCAACATTTTCATTATGTAACACTTTGAAATACATAAGAACATCCCAAACTAAAAGGAGAAATAAAGAGAATTGGAAATTTCATGTGTTTTAGGCCTCTTTTGTGTAAAACTATGTTTGACCATGAAAAACACACTTTTAGCTGAAACTACACTTTTCAATCAAAATTTTGCATGTCCAACACTGTGAAACACTTAAGAACATCATTTCTAGCAGTATCCTTAAAGAAAATTCGAAGTTTCATTTGTTTTTAGCTTTGTTTATGTTTGACCTTGAACGGAGTGCTTTAAAAAGATTTTCAGCGCGTGTAACGGCAAAACATGAAAAAGTTGATTCCGGACAGCGAATTCTAATCTTTTTACAACGTTCTCTTTTTTACAACTTATAAACTTAATTTCCAATACAGAAAGTTGAAGATTTCAGCATGTCTCACTTGTTTTCAGCTTGTTTTGTGCAAAAACACGTTTGACCTTGAAAAAGTGACAATCTTTTGATAAATCACTTTCCCTTCAACATTTTCAACATGTAACACTTTGAAATACATAAGAACATCCCAAACTAAAAGGAGAAATAAAGAGAATTTGAAATTTCATGTGTTTTAGGCCTCTTTTGTGAAAAACTATGTTTGACCTTGAACGGAGTGCTTTAAAGTGATTTTCAGAGCGTGTAGGGCCCAAACATGAAAAAGTTGATTCCGGACTTCGAATTCTAAACTTTTTACAACCTTTTCTTTCTTACAACATAGAAACTTCATTTCCAACACAGAAAGCTGAAGAATTTTGCATGTCTCATGTGTTTTCAGCTTATTTTGTGCAAAAACACTTTTGACCTTGAAAAAGTGACTTTCTTTTGATAAAACACTTTCCCATCAACATTTTAAACATCTAACACTTCCAAATACATACGAACATAGTAAACTAACAGGAGAAAGAAAGAAAAGTTGAAACTTCATGTGTTTTAGGCTTTTTTTTTGTAAAACTATGTTTGACCTTGAAAAACACACTTTTTCTTGAAACTACATTTTCCCACCAAAATTTTACATGTCTAACACTGTGAAACTCTTAAGAACATCATTTCTAACAGTATCCCTAAAGAAAATTCGAAGTTTCATTTGTTTTTAGCTTTGTTTATGTTTGACCTTGAACGGAGTGCTTTAAAGACATTTTCAGCGCGTGTAAGGCCCAAACATGAAAAAGTTGATTCCGGGCTGCGCATTCTAATCTTTTTTCAACAATTTCTTTCTTACAACATAGAAACTTCATTTCCAACACAGAAAGTTGAAGAAATCAGCATGTCTCTTGTGTTTTCAGCTTGTTTTCGGCAAAAACACATTTGACCTTGAAAAAGTGACTTTCTTTTGATAAAACACTTTCCCATCAACGTTTTAAACATCTAACACTTCCAAATACATAAGAACATAGTAAACTAACAGGAGAAAGAAAGAAAAGTTGAAACTTCATGTGTTTTAGGCTTTTTTTTGTAAAACTATGTTTGACCTTGAAAAACACACTTTTTCCTGAAACTACACTTTCCCACCAAAATTTTACATGTCTAACACTGTGAAACACTTAAGAACATCATTTCTAACAGTATCCCTAAAGAAAATTTGAAGTTTCATGTGTTTTCAGCTTTGTTTCTATAAAACTATGTGTGACCTTGAACGGAATGCTTTAAAGACATTTTCAGCGCGTGTAAGGCCCAAACATGAAAAAGTTGATTCCGGGCTGCGCATTCTAATCTTTTTTCAACAATTTCTTTCTTACAACATAGAAACTTCATTTCCAACACAGAAAATTGAAGAAATCAGCATGTCTCATGTGTTTTCAGCTTGTTTTCGGCAAAAACACGTTTGACCTTGAAAAAGTGACTATCTTTTGATAAAACACTTTCCCATCAACATTTTAAACAACTAACACTTAGAAATACATAAGAACATCATAAACTAGAGGATTTCATAACTAGTGAAATTCCGAAATGAATTTTACCAATGGGTATAATAACATGTACAAAATATGTCTTTCTTTTCTTTATATATTTAAACAAGAAACTCAAAAGAAATTACACAACACACATAAATCACACCTTCAAACAGCAAACCAATTAAATAACTTAAACTAATGCCGGCAAGTGAAAAAAAATATAACCCCCACGGTGCAGGCCTGTGTGCAGCAAAATGTTGTGGTTCTTCAGTCTTACGGCTCCCAGCACAATATGGCGTGCTTCGGTATTGCAGTCACTGTAACTCCTGACCTCCAGGTAAATCGTGAGCTGCTGTGCTCCTCAGGATTACGGGATGACCCTGGAAACAATGCGGTGCTCCAACGTAGCCAGAGGACGCCTGCGCATTGCCGGTATCGCAGACTGCTATCTGGGTGCGCCGACACGCGTGCGCTCGTCCTCTCCTCTCCCTGTGCGCTCGCCCGTTCACCCTGCCGGTTTTTTGTCCGAGCACGGAGCTAAGAGGCTAAGCTAATCGCTGGAGACTTCAGACACCAGCGAATATTACAACGCACCTCTCACCGAGATACTGTAAACCTAAGTGATACGTTCCTCCAGACTAACATACCGCTAATCTCCGGTTATTTATCAGTTCTTTTTCCCACAGTGTATTACTCTGTTCTTTCTTGTTTCTCCCACGTTTGCCGCGAACTCAACAACATTTATTTCTTATATAGCCCAAAATCACATACAGTATGTCTCAATGGGCTTTGACAGGCCCTACAGTTGACACCCCCCACACTTGACCCTTCTGCACACAAGGAAAAACTCCACACAAAAAAAACTCTAGGAGAGAGAAAAAAAAGAAAGGAAGAAACCTTGGGAAGGAGTGATACAGAGAGGGACCCCCTTCCAGGGTAGAGTGAGCCTGCAAATGGTGTCAGTGCAGGGTTGGATATGATATAATGAGTCCTACAGTTGTAGGGTTGGAGGAGTCCAGGATGTATTCAGTGTCATGGTCTAGATTACGTGTCCGTAATGATGTTACTGGTCCATTTGAAGATCCCTGAAGCTGTAGTTGTAATGGTGGTGGTGGCTGTGGTGACCCTCTGGTTTGTTTTATGTTTTGTCCTTGTAAAGCAGTTGTCAGGAACCAGGATGTATCTGCTTGTCTCTTCACTGGGGTCTGCCAGTAGTCTGGGCGCTTGATTCCGTGTCTCGGAGAAAAACAAACAGAAGCAGCGGCAGACGGTTGCACTGTACGACCGATACTGAAATCTGTGGTTATAATGGTATATTGGTGCTACAGTGGCCCGGTACCCTAACTAGGACAGCCTAACTGGTGAATTTAACTTTGTCTGTGTCTAACAGGGGGACTCTGTGATAAACTGGACTTTATAATTGACACTGCGTCAAAATCAAGTGAAATGAGGGTCTAGGACTTTAGCAAAAAGCCAGAGAAAACAGATAGGTTTTGAGATTGGATTTAAACACTGAGACTGTGTCTGAATCCCGGACACTGACAGGCAAGCTGTTCCACAACTGCGGAGCTCTATAGGAGAAGGATCTGCTCCCAGCTGTGACCTTCTGCACCTTTGGTACCAGTAGTGACCCCGCACCCATTGATCAAAGGGGGCGTGGCAGTTCGTAAGGAACCAAAAGTTCATTCAGGTACTGTGGGGCGAGACCATTTAGAGCTTTATAGGTTAAAAGTAGGATTTTGTAGTCAATCCTAAATTTGATGGGTAACCAGTGCAGTGATTGTAAGACTGGGGTGATGTGGTCAAATTTCTTGGTTCTGGTTAGAACTCTGGCTGCAGCATTCTGTACTAGCTGGAGTTTACTCATGCACCTACTAGAGCATCCAGACAATAATGCATTGCAGTAATCTAACCTTGATGTAATAAATGCATGGACCAACTTTTCTGCATCATGCATTGAAATGATATTTCTTATTTTCGCAATATTTCTAAGGTGAAAGAATGCTATTCTAGTGACATTATCTACGTGCGAACTGAATGAGAGACCTGCATCAATGATGACACCTAGATCCTTCACTTCAATACTCGGTGAGATAGAAAGGCTATCCAGGGTTATTGTGTAGTCAGCCAGTTTATGCCTGGCTGCTTGAGGCCCGATTACGAGCGCTTCTGTCTCGTCAGGGTCTAGCAGGAGAAAGTTGGTGAGCATCCACTGTCTAATGTCCTTCAGACAATTCTCTATTTTGTTCAGCTGCTGCCTCTGATCTGGCATTGCTGACAGATACAGCTGTGTGTCGTCAGCGTAGCAATGAAAGCTAATACCGTGTTTGCGGATGACGTTGCCTAAAGGTAACATGTATAGAGAAAAAAGTAACAGACCTAGGACAGAGCCTTGTGGAACACCAAATCTACTTTACTATGTGAAGACGAAACACCATTGATGTCCACAAACTGATATCGGTTGGTCAAATATGATCTGAACCATTCAAGGGCTGTTCCCTTAATCCCGATAACATTCTCTAACCTGGCAAGGAGAATAGCGTGATCAATAGTGTCAAACGCTGCACTCAGATCAAGCAGGACAAGCAGCGAGATGCGTCCCTGATCAGAGGCCAACAGCAGGTCATTAACCACTTTAACCAGCGCTGTCTCAGTGCTATGATGAGGTCTAAATCCTGATTGATATACTTCGTGGATATTGTTACAGTCTAGATATGTGCTCAGCTGCTGGGCTACAACTTTTTCTAAGATTTTTTATATGAACGGAAGGTTGGATATCGGTCTATAATTTGAAAGCTGACTGCGATCAAGATCCGGCTTTTTAATCAGGGGTCTAATGACTGCTACCTTGAACGAACTTGGTACGTGACCGGTGCTAAGCGACGAGTTAACAATTTTGAGGATAGAATTTATAACATTGGGTGCTATTTGCTTAAGGAGCCTTGTTGGAATCGGATCCAAAGCGCAAGTACATTGATTTGATGATGAGATTAATTTGATTAATTCATGCTCTTTAATAGGGTTGAATCGTTCTAATCGGTGGTCTATTAGAAGATTATTTTCCATGGAAATATCGGCGGAGCTATTTGTTGTGCTTTTAATCTTCTCTCTATTTGCGACAATTTTCGTATTAAAGAAATTCATAAAATCATCGCTACTATGATTATATTGAGTGGTCGCATCCATTTCTGTCTTATTTCTGGTTAGTTTGGCTATAGTTTTAAACAGGAATTATTTTTGTTTTTGTCTATTAACGAGGACAGATACGTTGATCGAGCCGCGCTAAGAGCCTTCTTATAGTTAAGTAGGCTCTCCTTCCAAGCTATTCGGAATATGTTTAATTTACTTTGACGCCATTTGCGTTCTAATTTCTGGGCGGTCTTCTTAAGAGAGCGTGTGTGATCATTATACCAAGGAATTAAGTTTTTATCTCTTACTATCTTCCTTTTGAGGGGAGCGACTATGTCTAACGTACTACGCAGTGTTAATTCTAGACATTTGGTCGCTTGGTCAAGTTCAGCGGGGTCTGACGGTGAGTTTATCAGCGTTGATAAATCTGGTAGGGTATTAATAAACCTCTGTGCCGTACTTGATGTAATTGTTCGTTTGTCTCTATAACGAGGGGGATTGAGTTTGTTGTGTTTGATACATATTTTAAAAGCGATGAGGAAATGATCTGAGACCATTTCAGATTGCGGAAGAGTAACTATATCTTCTATATTTAAACCGAAGGTCAACACAAGATCGAGCGTGTGACCACCTTCGTGAGTAGGTCCTGTTACATGTTGGTTAACTCCAACTGAGTCTAATAAAGACAGGAATGCAGTTCTTAGTGAGTCTTCTAATTTATCACAGTGGATGTTAAAGTTGCCGACAATTAGGGCTTTATCCACAGATACAACTAAGTTGGAGACAAAATCTGTAAATTCACTAAGAAACTCAGAATAAGGTCCAGGGGGTCTATAAATAATAATCAATGGAATGAATTTAGGATTTTTATTTTGTGAGACTACATGAGTTATATTGGTATATAGAATCTCAAAAGAGTTAAATCCTTGTCCGGGTTTATGAGTAATACCGAGGTTATCCTTATAAATTACTGCGACGCCACCTCCTCTTCCAGTTAAGCGAGGTTGGTGTACATAGCTGTATCCAGGAGGACTAGACTCGTTTAATGCTACAAATTCATTTTGTTTTAACCAAGTTTCGGTCAGGCACAGTACATCTAACCCCTGATCTGTAATCATTTCATTGACAATGAGCGTTTTAGGTGTAAGGGATCTAACATTTAATAATCCTATTCTTATGTCGGGGGTGCTGGTGGTACGTTCAGAAGGAGTGATAGTAACTCCCTTCCTTTTTCCCACGCGCTCCACTTCCTTCCTTATTATCCCTCCCACCATCACTGATAGGTCAGAACATCACAGATAATAAAAGGAAACAGAAATAATACTGAACAATATTTAACAATAATTATTAACATAAAATGAACATAATAACATATATACACATGTAACATTCCCGAACTTTTCTCTGGGTTACACATGCTAACATTGACATTACATTTACATTTACAGCATTTGTCAGATGCCCTTATCCAGAGCGATTTACAATCAGTAGTTACATGGACAGTCCCCCTGGAGCAACTTAGGGTTAAGTGTCTTGCTCAGGGACACAATGGTAGTAAGTGGGATTTGAACCTGGGTCTTCTGGTTCATAGGCGAGTGTGTTACCCACTAGGCTACTACCACCTTACTAACATCAAAAATGCCAACAGGGCGTGGCCAAGTAGGATGCGGCTGAAAAAGCTTGCATCATAATGAAGTGGCAGCATTGTGATTGTGTTGAAGGATAGTGCTGGTAATGATTCTGTAGCATTTAAGTGTTAATAACTTGCCCACGCCTCTTCAGATCGCTTAGAAAAGTAATAGCACACATCACACAATAGAGAAGTAATTTTTTATATATAACTTGCCAGTGTACATGTTTCGCTACAACCCACATGGCAGAGGATCCCCAAAGCCAGGTGTGAAAGACTCGTGGCTGTGTTAGATGTATTAATAAATAGTATAAAATGCATGCTTGTCAGTTTCATATGTGAATGTGTGTGTGTTTCACATGTGTTTGTGTGCACCTCCAGTACTGCATGCCTGGTCCCTCCATCTCTGAAAGGAAGACACTCATCTAGACTCTTCTCAGTCTTGGCCCCTCAGCTCAGTCACTGAGCACTTTCAAACAGCAGCTCAAGACCTTCCTCTTTAGAGAATATTTAGATTAACTTGTAATGTTCCTATTGTCTAACTTATGAACAGAATCTACAACAAGAGTAAATAAAAAGATTGTATTCATAGTTGAGGGTCCTAATGAGCTAGAACTGATCACTTCATCGATGGTAACTTGAGCTACGTTTTCCCTTGTTTCACACTTTATTAATGATCCCTAAAAGCAATGTTTCTTTTCAAATCAATTGGTTGCTATGCTGTTTTGCTGGCTGATGAGGACCAATAGGAATGCGTTATTCATGAGCTATATAAACACCCTACCTCAACTTGAAAGTCGCAGGTGTTTGGGCGTTTGGTTTTGGACAGAGCTGTTTGGTTGTGGACAGAGCTGTTTTGTGTGGCTATATTGTCTGATCTTTGGTTCACGATTCCTGTGAGCAAATTATACGTTGATCAGGTAATCATGTAATTCATGCTTTTTGGCAGCAATTCGCCGGTTTACGTTGCGGTCCATATTCGTTGTTTCCGGGCGCTCGCCGCCATTTCCCGTTGCGTTCGCATCCCGTCGCGGCCTCGCCGCCATACGTGTCCCATCGTGGCCTCGCCGCCGTTCGCGTCCCGTCGCGGCCTCACCGCCATTAATTCCAATAATTCTATTCTTTGCATAATGTCATGGGGCAGTGGTGGCCTAGTGGTTAAGGAAGCGGCCCTGTAATCAGAAGGTTGCCGGTTTGAATCCCGATCTGCCAAGGTGCCACTGAGGTGCCACTGAGCAAAGCACCGTCCCCACACACTGCTCCCCGGGCGCCTGTCATGGCTGCCCACTGCTCACTCAGGGTGATGGGTTAAATGCAGAGGACAAATTTCACTGTGTGCTGTGCTGCTGTGAACGCCGGCGAAGCAGCGAATGGACGGGTCACAGCCTCATCGCTGTTCACCATCAGGCTATTCAACATACAGTAACTGAGGTTCTCTCTCTATGTGCAATAATTCTATTCTTTGCATAGAATAATACTGGAACAAAAAACAATGTATACTGCATTGTCGTGAATGTTTTTGCTCATATCTTCAGGCCAGCTGCACCACACCAGTCCCGGCCTGCACCCCAACACAGTCTCCACAGACGAAGGTACGGCTGTCACTTACAGATTTTTAATATGTGAAAGTATTGTCAATTACAGATTTAGTTCCTTCGTGTCCCTGAGCAAGCCACTTGAACCCTGAGTGTCTCCAGGGGTCCCTGTAACATTTGATTGCTCTAGATAACAGGTAAATGCCATTTCTGTAAATGTAGTGTCAACTTTTCTTAACTGCAGTCATTTGTGTCTTCAGACAGTGAAGCTGTAGGACTCCACTGCTGAAGTATGTACATGACCACAAATACAGAAATGTGTAACTCATGTAATTGACATTTTAGTAATTGACTTTTTTTTTTTTTCTCGTAACTTTTGTAGGTGTCCTATGTCAAGGACTTTCAGAGGGATCCCTGGCATTCCCAAGTGAACCTTGGTTCACGTAAGTAATTATGAAATATATATTGTGTGTGTAATGTTTTTTTTTTTTTCTCGCACTAAGACTGAAAACTGTATTTTGTCTGTGTAAATAGGCCGTGGGACGGGCTTCCGTCATCGGGTGAGGGAATGGCCAACATCCCGTGTGACAGGCCGGAGGCATCGGTTGGTCATTCCAGCTGGGATGCCGGAATGAGAAGGTAATTTCTTTTTTGTTTTTCATATCAAATCATAACACATTTAACTTGCACATTTATCATTTTAAATAAATGGTTGTTGTGTACATGTGCATCTCACACATTTTTCTTTTCCTGTGTAATTTGCTCTCTTGCTTGGTGACTCCCATTTGCGAGCAATCGTAGATGGATTTGTTGCCATGCCAGAGGGTGGACTCTCCTTCGGCGTGATTGCGACCCCGGGGGCGACGGCGGAAGAGTTTAGGCAAGAGGTGTTGAACGCTGTTCTGCCTCGGAACCCTCAGGTAGTATGCGTTTTGGCACCTAGCAATAACTTGTCTGCCAGGAAGTCCGTTGGTGAGTCTGGAGTAGATTTTCGGAGGCTTTTGACCACTCTTTGTGGCCTCTGGTGCAACGTAAGCGTTTAATTTTCTTATTAATACATTTACATATGTGCTTTCAAAAAAAAAAAAAATAGTGAAGTGATTGTCACATGTGATACACAGCAGCACAGCACACGGTGCACACAGTGAAATTTGTCCTCTGCATTTATCCCATCACCCTGAGTGAGCAGTGGGCAGCCATGACCGGCGCCCGGGGAGCAGTATGTGGGGACGGTGCTTTGCTCAGTGGCACCTCAGTGGTACCTTGGCGGATCGGGATTCGAACCTCTACTGCTTTATGATACTCTTTCTGTGGAACAGCATTCATGTAAATGTATAATGTTGAATGGCTCACACGTACATATCAAAGAACCTGATGTAAAAATGGATATTTTGTCCATTCCCTGCTAATCATATGTCTTTTTAGGAGAAGCTGGTGCTGATGAGGGACACCTAATTGCGGTTTCTCCACTGTAGAAGTGGAGGACGTCACGGTGGTCCTCGTCAACATTCCCAGATTGCTTACTCATTTTTAATCTGCCTAATAGTTTCCTCTTAGTGTGAGAAATTGTGCTACAAATATGTTCGATGAGTGTTGTACTGCATTGTCATTTAAAAAAAAAGTACTTTTTTTTTTACCTCAGGCCCCTGTTGTGGAACATCGTCGGGCACGGGTTGCCTCCAAGAAGAGAACCGAAGAGCAGCAGGTATTTTATGATTTAAGAATCTATGATTACAGGGTGTACATGAGTACAGGTTTTTCCTCTCCCTTTCCTTTTTTATATTTTCTTTTTTTAGGAGGAGGCAGTGGTGACTGTGCCGGCCAGTCCAGCTCCTGGCCACCGACAGGGTGTACTGCCGTCAAAGGAGGTTAGTGCTGAATCTTAACCTGTGCTACTAAGTATTTTTGCAGCTGTATAGTTTGGCAAGGATATTTTGCGCACACACACCTATTATAATGTCAGTTGTTTTATATAAGTTTAATAACGTTTTTGATCATTTTGTTGACTAGATACTTGTAGGGTTATCAGCTTAGTTCTTTGTGAGGAGAGCACAGTGCGTACATATGTCTGTCCAAAAATGGGTATGACCTGAATTGCATTCATTCTAATCAAAGTTGTAGTGTCAGATGTATATTCAAAGCATGCTATAGAGAAGCTGATGTCAAAATGGTTTTATTTTCTTTGTCCATTCCCTACTAATCATATGCCTTTTAGGTGAAGCTGGTGAGGGGCACCGTTGAAGTTTCTCCGCTAAAAGTGGAGGACATCATGATGGTCCTTGTCAATGTTCACAATGTTCTTAGTCAATGCTAATATATCTTTATTATCTGAAATGGTTACACATGTTCTAAGAGAATCTGTTGTACTTCCTTGTGGTTTTATTAGACCCTTGACGGGCAGCGTTCCCACCAGGTACGTGCTGTCTCCAAGAAGGAACCAGAAGAGGAGGAGGTGATTTTTATGACTCTTCAGAAAAGCTATGCCTGCCCCCCCCCCCCCCCCCCCCCCGTATTTCAAAAGGAATTGGGGGCAGTTTATTAAAATGAACATGTATAGTGAAGTACCAATGCGATGTTTGTATTGATCACATAGTCATCATGGCACATTAGGTTTATAGTTTTTTTTTGCTCTGAGGGAAGCATAATTTTGACTTGAGGTTTGACTCTTTTGAGTCATTCAATTAGCTGAAATGTTATACATTTGTGCATACAGTCACAATGTGACACATCCACTAGATCAATCCTTTTCATTTTAGGAGGCGGCAGTGGCAACAGTGACCAGTCCAGCACCCTGCCAGTGATGAAGAGTGCCGCCTTTAAAGAAGGTTTGGGCTGTTGCAGCCATGTACTTTTGCCAGGGCGTTTTATACACACCTAGAATGTCAAATGTTTTTACATGTTAATTTTGTTGGCAAGATACTTTTAGGTGCATCAGCTTAGTTCTTTTCTATGTGTGACATGTCTTTGTTTACAAATTTAGATATGAATTTGAATTATTCACTCAAATCAAATTTGTGATGTCTAATTGCTTTCATTTACACCATAGAGAAGTCTGTGTAAAGATGCATGTTTTTTCTGTCCATTCCCTACTAATCGTATGCTTTTTAGGTGGTTGCAGTTTCTCCACTGTAGGACCATCGTAATGTTCTCCACCACTAGACAGTGTTAACAGATTGCTTAACCATTATTATTCTATGTAAAAAATGTTTAGTTTGAGGAATTAAGTTAAACACATTCTAAGAGAACCTGTTTTTAAAGTGAAGTAAGATTTAGTCATTTCAGCTACATGCATGTTAAACAGTACATAGTGAAACGAAACAATGTTTTTCCAGAACATGGTGCTAAATGCAACATTTGAACAATTTAAACAAAGTTAAATATTGCTTTGTTTTATAAGGCCCCTGTTGTGGAGTGTCGTTGGGCACAGGCTACCTCCAAGAAGACACCGGAAGAGCAGCAGGTACATTTAACTTAACTATTAACTAAATTACTATTATTATTATTATTTTTTAGGAGTTTGGGAGGATAGTTGATTTGCATTTGAATCTAAATTCATTTCAAATTTTTTTATTGATCACATCCATTTTAGGTGGAAGTGGTGCCAAAAAAGGAGGCTGAGACTGTTGCTGTTTCATCTCATCCCCCATTCTAGTGGAGGACCGCGCGCTGGACCAGGTAATTTTGATGCATGATTTACATACAATGGATGAGGTCAAGTCTTAACTATTCTCATTCAATGAAAAAACAATTGAAAGTGGAATTCAGCAGTGAATTGTAGTGTCAGGAACTGTAATTCACTAAATAGTTATTGCTCTTTACCTTTTAATTCCAAATTAATTTTAGTGTCATACATTTGAATTGGTTATTATAAGTCATGCACATGTACTTTCCACCTGCTATACTTTCCATAAAGGCTAGTAATTGTTTTCATTTTAGGAGGAGGCAGTGACTACCAGTCCAGCACCTTGCCAGCTATGAGGGGCGTTGCAATCAAAGGAGGTTGGTGATTACGTAAATAATTTTCTTGGTATTTAAGTACTGAAGGGGCATTGTACAGAATTAAAGCTCAGTTGTACATTAATTAATTCGATGGTTATTGAAATATTTTAATGAATAATGTGATTATTCTGAAATAGTCAATGGTTAAGGAAATTTGTCATTACAGGATTCAGCCGTCAACCAAATAATCAATGGTCCACCAGTTCAGTCGGTGAGGGCTACACATTCCCAGGCAGATGAGAGGGAAAGCGCAGGACTAAAATGCAGCATAGGATAGGTGCAGTTGTTACAAAAAACTGCAAATTATACGACATGAAATGTTACAAAAATGATCCCGAGTTCCGGATCAGGCCAAGTATGTGACTTGAAGGCACAGTGCTGATCCTGATTTCCGGAACAGGCAAATTATGTATGTGACTCGAAGGTACAGTACCAATCCTGAGTTCCGGAGTAGGCGGATAAAGTATGTGACGAGAAGGTACAGCACCGATCCTGAGTTCCGGAGCCGGCGGATAAAGTATGTGACGCGAAGGTACAGTACTGATCACGAATTCCAAACAAAGCATAAAACCTTTATGAAGAAGTATAGGAAGGAAAGAGCTGCATTTCTTACCAACAGAGCACTGCAGTGGGCTTGGAGAATTAAATGGAAATACAGAATGTTGAATAACTTACACCAGGAAACCACACAGCCTGTGGTGAGAGAAGAAATGCAAGCAGCAATACAAACATTCCGAGGGAGGATTCAAAATGTGCCGGCGTATGTTTGTATGGTATGTCACAGAGTGCTTTTCGTCAATCAACTGAAGCGTTGTAACAGAGGCACGTACACAGAAAATCTGCAATTGATTGCTGGATGTTTAACGGGGGCTTACGTTCATGTTTGCGTGCCTGCTTGCTCTGATCCTTGTTCTGTACGTACAGAGAGGATGCAGGAATGGATCTGCTACACTTGTGATCGCTACCTGCAAGGAGGTAGGATGCTACCGATTGCTGTTGCAAATAATTTATAACTAGCAGCCATTCCTTCCAAGCTATCTGATTTGAATGTGCTGGAAAGGTAATTGATTGCAAAGATCATTCCTTTTGCAAAGATTGTTGCCTTGCCGAAAGGCCAGCAGAGAGCAGTCCATGGAGCTGTTGTATGTGTGCCTTCTGAGATGGAAAAAACTGTTAATAGTCTCCCAAGGACTGGCACTGATGCAGAGTTATTACAAGTGAAGCTGAAGAGGAACATCAGATATAAAGGATATCAGCATTACTTCACAGTCAACATGAAAAATGTATTACCGGCACTAGCCAAGCTTAAAGAGATCCATCCAGATTTCATCAATGTGGAAATATGCGAGGATGCAACGTTTCACGTTGCTCTAGATGAAGAAACTGACATGCATGAAGAGACTGATGCGGCTGTGGAAGAGCAGCCAAGCCAGCTCTTTGACTTGGTTTAATACTGGACGTGCATGCAGCCCCCCCGACATAGCTCAAGATGTTCTTTCATATGGGGCTGGAGTCTTTAGCATAGCTCCAGCCCAAGCAAACAAACCAGTGGGCTTCTTTAGTGTTCCCAGGCTGGAAGCTAAAGTTTTTCCTGTGCTGTTTCTGACTGGCAGTAATACTTTGGATCAAGCCAGGCCGGTTTGCTTGTCCCCAAGCAAATACTTCAACATTCTGTTGACAACTGGTTTGCTAAAGACCAGAGTTATCTTTTCTTTTGTCAGTTTATTACTGAAACCCACATGGCCAAGGAAAGCATGTCTATTCAGTTGCGTAAAGGCCTCACAAAGACCAGATATGGACACAAGATTTCAAACAAGATGCTACAAGACAAAAAATAGGTGGAACATCTAATTCAAAACCGAGAGGCCACACGATTCATGCGTCCACCGAGAGGCACGCCAGCTTACCGGGAGAAGAGTCTTAGCGACCTTCACGCCATGGTAAGGCAGTTGGGCAGACCCACCTTTTTCGTCACCTTTTCCGCTGCCGAAACCAGATGGCCGGAAGTTATCAATGCAATTAAAGCTCAGCAGGGAGAGCAGGTGGAATTTTCCCAGCTTGACTGGAATGCCAAATGTGACATTCTTCAGAGCAACCCAGTAACCGTAATGCACATGTTTGAGAAAAGGGTGGAGGCGCTCTTAAATGAATTAATCTTATCACCGGCCCAACCTATTGGCCTGGTGGAAGATTACTTTTATCGAGTGGAGTTTCAGGCACAAGGGAGTCCCCACATTCACATGCTGGTATGGGTCAAGGATGCACCCGAATTAAATGAAGAGGATGGAAGCTAAAGCTGAAACCGCTCCGAGATTTACTGATGGACGAAAAGGCGGTTTTCAATGATTTGTCAGAGTTGCTTGCTGCCTGCAACATGACTAAGGAGGACTACGAGTCTATCGTCGATGCACTCACTTCAGGAATGGCTCTTGTAATGAAACGCAATCCCAAAGACTGTTGGGTCAATGGATATAATGCTGATCTGCTTAGAGCGTGGGATGCTAACATGGACATCCAGTACGTGCTCGATGAGTACAGCTGCATTGAGTACATGATGTCTTATTTAACTAAGCCTGAGCATGAAATGACTGAGATCCTCAACAGAGTCATTGACTGCGTAAAAAAATCTGACCTCAACCAACAGGATGAGATGAAAATAATCATGCAGGCTTATTCCAAGCATCGGGAGGTGAGCGCTCAAGAGTCTGTGGCCCGGACATGTAGCTTGCCATTAAAAAAGTGCTCACGAAATGTTCTTTTCATACAGACTGATGAGGATGGTGTGAAAATGAGCCTTCCCATGAGCAAACTAATGAGCATGGACCCAGAAGATGACGATGTTTGGATATCAGGATTGGCTGAGATATACTTTTACAGACCTGCAACGTTGGAGTTTGAAATGATGTGCCTGGCTGAGTTTGTGTCTGTGTGCAGGGTTCTTCATGGAGACCAAGTTAGATCCCCCAACGCGGTCCCATTGTTGAATGATGCTGGCTACATCCAGAAAAGGACTTTGGGAAAACCGGCCATTATCCGATTCGCCCGTTTCTCCCTAACCAAACAACCAGAAAAGTATTACAGACGGATCCTGAAATTATACCTTCCACACCGAAGAGATCAGGACCTGAAAAGCGAAAACTGCCCAACATACATGATGGCCTCACCAAGAAAATGAAGGACTATGTTGACTTCAATCAAATGTGCTATGAAGGACATGGGGAAAAAATCAAAAAGGTGATGGAAAAGCTCCAGCTGAAAGGACCGACTGTAAACGCATGGAACACTTTTGCACCAGAGGTTGAATTGGACCGGCTGGAATGTCTGGCAGAGCGAGAACTGATACAGCAAGATCCAGAGGAAGAAGTCGAGCCGCTTCCAGATTATCAATACCCTTAATACAAGCCCCAAAACTGAGCTTAGACTTTGTCCGATGTACAGGAGTCTCAACGAGACCCAGGCTTCATTGTTCTATGCTGTTCGCAACTGGTGCCTGAGACATGTCTGGGGTTGTAATCCAGACCTGTTTTATTACTTTCTTACTGGAGGGAGCTGGCTGTGGGAAATCGCACGTCATCAAGTGTGTTTATGAGGAGGCGACCAAGGTGCTCCGTCAGCTTCCTAGGTTTCGCAATGTTTGCGACATGTCCCAGCCCACAGTGCTCCTCACAGCCTTCACTGGAACTGCAGTTTTTAACATTTCAGGGAAGACGTTGCACTCAATTCTGAGGCTGCCCAAAAGCTCGAAGCCCCCATACAGAGGACTTGGAAACAAGTTGGATGAAGTGAGAGCATTGCTTGGGAATGCAGAGATCTTAATCCTGGATGAAGTGTCCATGGTCTCTAAAGAGCTCTTTGCTTACGTTGACATGAGATTTCAGCAGATTAAGGGGATCTCCAAGCCATTTGGAGGAATGTCAGTCCTGGCTGTAGGAGATTTCTACCAGCTGCCACCGGTTGGCAGGGCAAAAGCTCTTTGTGTCCACGAGGTAGGAGTAATTGATCTGTGGAAGGACCATTTCAAAATGATCAACCTAACAGAGATCATGCGACAGAAAGATGACAAAGACTTTGCAGAACTTCTCAACATGATGAGAATCAAAAGACAAGCTGACTCGTTTAGTGCCGAAGACAAAGCCCTGCTTTCACGGGTCATTGTTGAAGCCAAACATTGTCCCACTGATGTTTTCCATATTTTCCCCACAAATTAACAGGTGGATGAGCACAATGCAGCACTTGTAGCCTCCCTGAGCTCGGAGGTTGTTGATGTTTGGGTACAAGATTTTAGAAAGGACAAAACGGGCAAACGCTTGGTTCTGCCGCATTGTGTCAGTGGTAGAAAACAGGACTTGCCTGACAAGATTCAGGCTGCTGTTGGTGCTCGAGTCATGCTGATAAGGAATCTGGATGTGGAGGACGGTTTGGCCAACGGAACCTATGGAACGATCGCGAACATTGTGACCACCACCACAGAGGATGGAAAGCCTTTTGTAAAGCTCATTGCACTTCAGCTTGACAACCCCACAGCTGGAAGTAAACACAAATCCAAGGACAACTTGGTTTACAGTGAGAGATTGGAGGAACAAACCACAATCAAGTCAGTTGCTTGACTTCAGTTCCCCATGAAGCTGGCCTTTGGGTGCACCATCCACAAAGTACAAGGAATGACCCTGACATCTGCTGTCGTATGTTTGAAGCGGACATTTGAGCCGGGGATGGCGTACGTTGCCCTCAGCCGCACAAAGCCGCAACATTAATAATAGTCCACCACAATGTTGAAGGACTTCTCTGTCACATAAGGACATGAAACGGCATCACCAAGTAGGCCTTGCTGACGTTTTATGTCTGACAGAAACCCATTTGTTTGGATCCTCTGTTGCTCCAACGTGCCAGTTACAAGGATACTCGTTGTTTTGCCGCAATCGACAAGTATCTTACAGCAACAGAGCAGACATGGCTGCAAAAGATGGAGTTGTGACCTACTGCCAGAGTGTTCTCATTGCAAAGGAGTGACGTTACTGATCTAGAGTTCACGTTGTCTTAGTTGAGACTCCTTTCAGAGATGTGTGTGCCACAGTTTACAGGCCGCCCTCTTATGACCGTGGCATGTTCCTTAAGAACATGCAAAACCTCTTGGATTCCCTGGTTTCCTGTCATCGCTAATTCTAAGATAACTTTTTTTCACACTTTTAATGGTTTGGTCACGATTTGTGGCCGTCCTGTAGTCCCCAATGAAGCAACCAATATGTCATTTTGTGCTTTTTTGTTTGTGTGTTTCAAGGTCTTAGTGTGGCAGTCCCAAATGCACAACATGGCCTGTTTAGCTTTTTTCCTTATTTTCCAGGTTTTCTTGACCCCTGTGGGGGGTAGCAACACATCCAATATGTCAGGATGTGTGACTCGGCGAGGCCTTCGGCCTCGACTCCCATGCCTCTGGCTTATATGGCTGGTCACAGGGAGCTGAAAACATCTTCCTCTGCACAATAGTAAACCGTACTTTTGACACTTTGAACCCAGTTTGTGGGTGGGCCGAACGACCTACCAAAATAAACAATATGTCATATTGTGCAGAGAACCTTCATTTCCAACAAAGAAAGTTGAAGAATTCAGCATGTCTCACATGTTTTTGCACAAAACAAGCTGAAAACACGAGACATGCTGAATTCTTCAACTTTTTGCACAAAACAAGCTGAAAACACATGAGACATGCTGAATTCTTCAACTTTCTGTGTTGGAAATGAAGTTTCTATGTTGTAAGAAAGAAAAAGTTGTACAAAGATTAGAATTTGCTGTCCGGAATCAACTTTTTCATGTTTGGGCCTTACACGAGCTGAAAATCACTAAAGCACTCCGTTAAAGGGCAAATATAATTTTACAGAAACAAAGCTAAAAACAAATGAAACTTTCTTTAAGGATACTGCTAGAATTTATGTTCTTAAGTGTTTCACAGTGTTAGACATGTAAAATTTTGATGGAAAAGTGTAGTTTTACAAAGTGTAGTTTTACAAAGTGTGTTTTTCAAGGTCAAACATAGTGTTACAGAAAAAAGAAGAAGTGAATTGATTGTCACATGTGATACACAGCAGCACAGCAGTGTGTGGGGACGGTGCTTTTGCTCAGTGGCACCTTGGCAGCTCGGGATTCGAACCGGCAACCTTCTGATTACGGGGCCGCTTCCTTAACCGCTAGGCCACCACTGCCCTAAAACACATGAGGCCTAAAACACATGAGATTTCAAATTCTCTTTATTTCTCCTTTTAGTTTATGATGTTCTTATGTATTTCCATGTGTTAGATGTTTAAAATGTTGATGGGAAAGTGATTTATCAAAAGATTGTCACTTTTTCAAGGTCAAACGTGTTTTTGCACAAAACAAGCTGAAAACAAGTGAGACATGCTGAAATCTTCAACTTTCTGTATTGGAAATGAAGTTTCTAAGTTGTAAGAAAGAGAACGTTGTAAAAAGATTAGAATTTGCTGTCCAGAATCAACTTTTTCATGTTTTGGCCTTACACGCGCTGAAAATCACTTTAAAGCACTCAGTTCAAGGTCAAACATAAACAAAGCTAAAAACAAATTAAACTTCGAATTTTCTTTAAGGATACTGCTAGAAATGACGTTCTTAAGTGTTTCACAGTGTTGGACATACAAAATTTTGATGGAAAAGTGTAGTTTTAGGAGAAAGTGTGTTTTTCAAGGTCAAACATAGTTTTACACAAAAGAGGCCTAAAACACGTGATATTTTCAATTCTCTTTATTTCCCCTTTTAGTTTGGGATGTTCTTATGTATTTCAAAGTGTTAGATGTTGAAAATGTTAATGGGAAAGTGTTTTACCAAAAGATTGTCACTTTTTCAAGGTCAAATGTGTTTTTGCACAAAACAAGCTGAAACCACATGAGACATGCTAAATTCTTCAACTTTCTGTGTTGGAAATGAAGTTTCCATGTTGTAAGAAAGATTGGGTTGTAAAAAGATTACAATTCGCAGTCCGGAATCAACTTTTTCATGTTTGGGCCTTACACGAGCTGAAAATCACTTTAAAGCACTCCGTTCAAGGTCAAACATAATTTTACAGAAACAAAGCTAAGAACAAATGAAACTTCAATTTTTCTTTAAGGATACTGCTAGAAATGATGTTCTTAAGTGTTTCACAGTGTTAGACATGTAAAATTTTGATGGAAAAGTGTAGTTTTAGGAGAAAGTGTGTTTTTCAAGATCAAACATAGTTTTACAGAAAAAAGGCCTAAAACACATGAAATTTCAAATTCTCTTTATTTCTCCTTTTAGTTTAGGATGTTCCTATGTATTTCCAAGTGTTAGATGTTTAAAATGTTGATGGGAAAGTTTTTTATCAAAAGATTGTCACTTTTTCAAGGTCAAACGTGTTTTTTCACAAAACAAGCTGAAAACACATGAGACATGCTGAATTCTTCAACTTTCTGTGTTGGAAATGAAGTTTCTATGTTGTAAGAAAGAAAAGGTTGTAAAAAGATTAGAATTCGCAGTCCGGAATCAACTTTTTCATGTTTTGGCCTAACACGCGCTGAAAATCACTTTAAAGCACTCCGTTCAAGGTCAAACATAATTTTACAGAAACAAAGCTAAAAACGAATGAAACCTCAAATTTTCTTTAAGGATACAGCTAGAAATGATGTTCTTAAGTGTTTCACAGTGTTAGACATGTAAAATGTTGATGGAAAAGTGTTTTAGGAGAAAATGTGTTTTTCAAGGTCAAACATAGTTTTACAGAAAAAAGGCCTAAAACACATGAAATTTCAAATTCTCTTTATTTCTCCTTTTATTTTAGGATGTTCTTATGTATTTCCAAGTGTTAGATGTTTAAAATGTTGTTGGGAAAGTGTTTTATCAAAAGATTGTCACTTTTTCAATGTCAAACGTGTTTTTTCACAAAACAAGCTGAAAACACATGAGACATGCTGAATTCTTCATCTTTCTGTGTTAGAAATGAAGTTTCTATGTTGTAAGAAAGAAAAGGTCGTAAAAAGATTAGAATTCGCAGTCCGGAATCAACTTTTTCATGTTTGGGCCTTACACGAGCTGAAAATCACTTTAAAACACTCCGTTCAAGGTCAAACATAGTCTCTTTTTCAAGCTGAACAACAAGCTGAAAACACAAGAGACATGCTGGTTTCTTCAACTTTCTGTGTTGGAAATGAAGTTTCTATGTTGTAAGAAAGAGAACGTTGTAAAAAGATTAGAATGCACTGTCCGGAATCAACTTTTTCATGTTTGGGCCTTACACGCGCAGAAAATCACTTTAAAGCACTCCGTTCAAGGTCAAACATAGTTTTCCAGAAACAAAGCTGAAAACGAAGTGTTAGACATGTAACATTTTAAGGGGAAATGGTTGTTAGAAGGGCAAAGTTTTAGATGTTTAATATGTTGATGGGAAAGTGTTTTTTCAAAAGAAAGTCACTTTTTCAAGGTCCAATTTGTTTTTGCTGAGAACAAGCTGAAAACACGAGACTTTCTGTGTTGGAAATGAAGTTTCTATGTAGTAAGAAAGAAAAGGTTGTAAAAAGAGTGCTCTTTCCAGTTAACTATTCCAGGTTTTGCAGAAGTGCAATGTAGTGTATGCTGTCCAGTGCGGTGAAGAGTGCTCCGAGCTTTACATCAGGGAAACCAAACAGCTGCTACACAGGAGGATGGCCCAGCACAGAAGGAGTAAAACCTCAGGGCCAGAATCAGCTTTGTCCATTCACTTCAAGGACAAAGTACACTCATTTTTGAACGAGAATGTTCAAATATTGGACAGAGAAGATTGGTGGTTTGAGAGAGGAGTGAGGGAAGCTTTGCATGTGCAAATCAACAAACCCTCACTCAACAGAGGAGGAGGCCTCAGACACATCTCCAACCTATTTCGCTGCCCTTTCTTCCATTCCCGGAAAAATCAGGCCCCAATCACGCGTTCACCAGATTGGCCACATTAACCAACCTGCTTAATGGGGGTAGGAGGAGCTGCCAGGGTGGGGCTGTCACATATACCCACCCCCTGCCCCTGCCTTACACAAGCTGAAAATCATTTTAAAGCACTCTGTTTAATTTTTGTTGACTCTGTTCACTCTGTTTAAGAGATAAGACATTTAACATATTTTAGAGGTTTTCTGTGTGAAATGTTATTCTTAAGTGTTTGACATTGGTACAGACCTTAAATGTTGATTTGAAATGTTGTTTTATTTGAAGAGAAAGACTTTGTGTTATTTGTAATTTCACGGCTGTAATTAGTTGGAATGGATAACTATAGTCACAAGTAAATAAAAAAATGTATAGTTTGGTTTCTGAGAAATCTCAAATACAACATATCGTGTCCAAAACGTCACCAACGTGCCCAAATTGATAGGTTAGTCTCTACTAATGCTCTCTGATCTATTTTATTGCAATATGTTTGATGCAAGTTTATTATTAAATTGTTAGACACATCCAGTCCCTGCCCCAGATCTCAGTCATCTATGTGTCCAGATGGCCCTAAAGGAGGATGATGCCCCATAATCAGAAGGTTTCTGTATCCAATACAGAACCCCCAAGGTGCCACTGAGGTGCCACACTGCTCCCTGAGCAGCTTTAAGGCTGCCCACTGCTCAGCAGGGGTGATGGGTTTCGTTGTGTGCACTGTGAGCTGCACACAACTGTGCTGTTTCACAATGACAATCATTCCCTTTCACTTAAATCCAATGAAAATCACTTCCAGGGGGTTGGATTGTTTTAAAAAAGGGTAGAGGGAGAATTTCTTTAGAAGAGCTGGAGCTGGTGTGTTTTGTTGTCTTGCTGGCAACAAAATTTGTCCTCTGTTTTTAACCCATCACCCTTAGTGAGCAGTAGGCAGCCATGACAGGCACCTGGGGAGCAGTGTGTGGGGTGCTTTGCTAAGTGGAACCTCAGTGGAACCTTATATTCTTATAAATAGGGCCCACCTTAAGTCATGGGGGGGTGGGCCCACCAACGACAGCGGCGCGAGCAGCGCGAACTTGACCAGACGCCGGACCGTGACCATCAGCGTAGTGGGACGTCAGAGTTGTAATTTCCGGTTTGCGTGCTATTGTCTGTGGACTTGAAACATTCCTTCTAACAGCCCGACTGTGTTTGTGTTGCAGCGGGATTGTTGTACAGCAGCGGCGGCCGACGTCAGAGTGAGAACAGTGTCTACACTCCGGTTGTGGTTTCATTCATACGGCCTGGAAAGGAAACTGTGAAGTGAAGTGATTGTCACATGTGATACAACATATCGGGGCAGTGGTGGCCTAGTGGTTAAGGAAGCGGCCCCGTAATCAGAAGGTTGCTGGTTCGAATCCCGATCTGCCAAGGTACCACTGAAGTGCCACTGAGCAAAGCACCGTCCCCACACACTGCTCCCCGGGCGCCTGTCATGGCTGCCCACTGCTCACTCAGGGTGATGGGTTAAATGCAGAGGACAAATTTCACTGTGTGCACTGTGTGCTGTGGCGCCCGGGGAGCAGTGTGTGGGCCGCTTCCTTAACCGCTAGGCCACCACTGCCCCTGGGCAGAGTTGGGGTTGGGGTAGACTGGTTTTGTACTGGTTGGCTCCTTATTAATATTACATATAGGTACGTGTTACTGATTTTATTACCCACCCAACTCACCTATAGTGAATTTGTGGTGCTTTATTTGCGGTTTGTAATGTGTTTTATGTGATTGTCAATTTTGACGAATTGTGGGTTTTTTTCATATGCTCTGAACTTTGTCACTATTTGCTGTGTGTGTATCTGCAGTACTGGTGATGTGGAACAGCTCCGGGCAGTGTTTTATTCTGATACGCCCCCAACATGTTTTATCTGGTTGACCTAAATAAGAAATAAAGTGTTACTGTTTTAAATTTCACTTTGCGTGTTGCCTGTGGCTGGGGTGGACAAAGTCTGAGTATAAGGTAACCCCGCGGTCACAACACGATCACCATTTCTAGCCACTGCGGGATCATATACAGGGTAAAAAGAAACTCGTATTAATGTTCAATATCACAAAGTGATATTTTAATATCATGGGGCCTTTGAAATAAAATCAGCTGAGTATTCCCCAGGTTAACCAAGGAGGTGAGGTTATCTTGTGTTTGCGGGTTCCCTTTTTCTGCACTGAATGTAGATATAATTTCTACACTCTGCATGGTGTGTATGCATGAGAAGTTTATGGTGTGTGAGTAATACAGGGATCCTGGTGGAATCATTCTCTTTGGCCTGTATTACTCAAGAGATGCCTCGATCTTCATACCCGGTTTGATCTCATCTCTAGAAATCTACAGTTTCTGCTACTGCAGAAATGTGGAACTTACTACGAGCATGGCAAAAAGGTTACTGGCTCACAAACTGACCTGGCTCCCACACTCACGTTATCCCCAAAATTAATATTTCCGTCAGACATCATAGCTGCCTTAAAGTAATTTTACTCATATTTTTTGTTGTGAATCTTTTCCAGCAGCAAAGCATCTGAGGACTTGCATGGTTTTAACATGCATGGTTTGGATGACTGAGATCAGGGCGCCAGAATCTCATCAGCTTGTGCGCACATTATGTTTGGAAAACAATTTAGCCTTGTGCATCAACTGTCTTATGATTGTTCCATGGCTAAAGGTGATGGTCAAACAACACGTGAAAAGTCCAGGATCATACTTTTTCCCCTTCATATTTGTGTATATGAGGATTGTGTATATGAGGACTTCTTTTCTATAGATCGGTTTTTAGATGGTGTGTCGTTCCCTGACATCCACCCAGCCCAGACAGAACAATTGAAGGCTCCAAATTACAACTTGGAATTGCACTTATGCACTTAGGTTCTCTTCCTCCTATTTTAACCCAAGCTTCAATTGCTCTTCTTCTAAAGAGTGGTAAACTGTCCTCCTTTGTATGGAAGAAAACCTTATTAGCAAACCTTATTGAAATTTTATTAGCCTTTGAACTTCAAACATTGAATTTTTTTTTTTGGTATTGAAACAATGTTGATGAATACTTTGCCTCTACTATTTTTTGTGTATATTTTTCAATGCCAAAATTCAACAAGTATTGCACCCAAGGGACAGGGATGGAGTTCTTGGGTTAACTGTGTCTCTTAAAGCTGTCATTTGTTCATCAGTCAGGGGGGCATCCTGTGTCTGGAACTTTGATGCCCGAGTGGTTGTCATGAGTAAGACCACTGTTTTCCCACTCAATACTGGGAATGCCCATACTCTACAAATAGAAAACACAATGCAGTTTTCATTATATTAATAAACAGAACTCATTTACAAATGTTACACACTGTTGTTTCCAAAATCTAATAGACACAAACCACATTGTTAAAACCCACTATATTTACTTTTGTACCCCTGTGTTGTCTGATCCAGGAATTGGATGATGTGTACGACCCATTACCCACAGCTGGATAGGGGTCATGTTGCATTCGGTTCTTATTGGATGATTGTCCCAGTCACAGCGAAATAGATCTAGATCATCCTGCAGGTGTGGCAGAAAGATGAGGTGTTTAGCATTGCTAATGCTCAGGTGGCCCTCTTCTTCAAGGTTATGAAGAACATCATAGTAGATGTTTGTTACAGCTCCCCACAGCTGCTCAATTCTGGAAAAAAAAAACAATCAACTGCCCCTTAACTTTGCATCCACATCATACGACTCAGCAAGAGAACAAATGTAAACCAGCAACATGATGTTGAATCACATAAGTGCTTTCACCATCCGGTACACAGAGTAAGGCTACCTGGACCTGATTTCTTTCACACACTGGTGAGAGATCTGACTCTGCCATCCGTTGGTATACCGTGCTTCTGGATATTCATAAGAGTTTGCTATATATGGAACAGACATATTAATTTCCAAACGGTACTCTATGGATATGACTATGCATTGTCTGCCAGCTGGTCCACTGCAGAGTTGCAGTATGGTGCTGATGTTTCTCTGTTTCCAACTGTATAAGACCACATAGATTTGTCAGTTCATTTAAAATAACTGAATCAACTGGTATGTGAATGGACACAGAATCTAAAACACAAGTTCTTGTGTGTGTGTAAAATCTAAAAAAAAAAGCCCAGATCCAGGGTAATTCATTGTATGTTCCAGAAAACTGCGAAGTATTTGGAAAACCTGGTTGCGAAATTCATATGAAAAAATCTCTGCATTGTCACAATACTGACAATAGATATCCCATCTCTCCTGCAATCTGATTACAGTTCCCGGTTCTCCACAATGTCTAATTAATGCCACAGAAATGTTCTTCAGCATGAGATTAATAAACTACTACCCCCATATTGTGGTGGAATAACAACTGAATTATTACAGATTACATACAGATTTAACTCAGTAAAAGCAGGATCAGTACAGCAGCAACAATGGGTCCAGTAAACAACTTCATCAGGTCGTTTTATGAAGGGTGGGGGGAAGCATATTAAAGTAATTAATACACTTACCGAACTCCCGACGACCATGTTTGCCTCCATCATCTTCGTGTCACAACAACAACATTTAGTTATTATATAGCCCATAATCATATACAGTATGTCTCAATGGACTTCGACAGGCCCTACAGTTGACACCCCCCCACACTTGACCCTTCTGTGCACAAGGAAAAACTCCACACACAGAAAAACTCCCTTCCAAGGTAGAATGAGCCAGCAATTGGTGTCCGTGCAGGATTGGTGATGATTTGTCCAAGAAAAGAAATAAAGTCCAACAGGTGTAGTGGTGGAAAAGTCAAAAGAAAAGAGCATCTGTCCATGTTTGGAGGTACTGGACAGTGTAGAGTAGGTTTTAGTCCAGTGTCATGGTGTACATTATGTGTCCATTATAATGATACTGGTCCAATTGAAGGTGCCTGAAGCTTTAGCCATTACGGTGGTGGTGGCTGTGGTGACCCTGTTTTTTTTCATGCTAAGTCATCTCGTTTGCTGTTGCCAGGATCCAGGATTTATCTGGTTGGACTCTGCAGGTGGTCTTCAGTGCCTCGGAGAGAACAAACAGAAGCAGGGGCAGACGGTGTCATTAAACGACTGATACTGAAATATGTGCCTATAGTGGTATATTTGTGCAACAGTGGCCCGGGACCCAAACTAGGACAGCCTAACTAAGCTGAATTGAACACTGTCTATGCTTGACTAAGTGACTGTGTAATTAAGTGGACTTAGAAACTGACACCGTGTCTGGAATTTTAACTGAAGGCCAGAGAAAACAGAGGTGTTTTCAATTTAGATTTACATTTACAGCATTTATCAGACGCCCTTATCCAGAGCGACTTACAATCAGTATTACAGGGACAGTCTCCCTGGAGCAATTTTAGGGTTAAGTGTCTTGCTCAGGGACACAATGGTAGTAAGTGGGATTCGAACCCGGGTCTTCTGGTTCATAGGCGAGTGTGTTACCCACTAGGCTACTACCACCCTAGATTTAAACACTGAGACTGTGTCTGAGTCCCGAACACTGACCGGCAAGCCGTTCCACAACTGCAGAGCTCTATAAGAGAAGGATCTGATCTCAACTGTGACCTTCTGTACATTGGGTACTAGTAGTGAACGCGGGGGGCATGGCAGGTTGTGAATAACTAAAAGATCACTCAGGTACTCCAGGTTGAGATGTTTAGAGCATTAAAGTTCAAAAGTAGGATTTTGTAGTCAATCCTAAATTTGATGGGTAGCCAGTGCAGTGATTGTAAGACTGGAGTAATGTGGTTGAATTTTCTAGTTCTAGTTAAAACTGTGGCTGCAGCATCTGAACTAGCGGGAGTTTACTCATGCACCTACTAGAGCATCCAGACAATAATGCATTGCAGTAATCTAACCTTGATGTGATAAAGGCATGGACCATCTTTTCTGCATCATGTATTCAGATAATGTTTCTTATATTTGCAATATTTCTAAGGTGAAAGCAGCCACGTAATCAGAATGTTGCCGGTTCGAATCCCGATCCACCAAGGTGCCACTGAGCAAAAGCATCGTCCCCACACACTGCTCCCCGGGCGCCTGTCATAGCTGCCCTGGTGATGGGTTAAAGCCTGGTGATTGGTTAAATGCAGAGGACAAATTTCACTGTGTGCACCATGTGCTGTGCTACTGTGTATCACACACACAAACTAACACACACAAACTGACCGTGCACCAGTCACTCTGTGCAGCTCTGGTCTGCCAACTACCTCACTTTCACTTCGTCACTTTAAACTTACCTCTGTTGCACTATTGGTTTTGCACTCTCCTGGTTTTGCACTCTCCACCATGTACCCTTATAGTGTTTTTAAAATTGTATATTGTGTCTTTTTTTTAAATTGTATTTATACTTTGTATTCAATGTTACTGTTACTGTTACTGTTTTTGTATTTAATGTTACTTGTATGGGTCAGAGAGTAACGTAATTTCAATTCTCTGCATGTCCTGTACATGTGGCAGAATTGACAATAAAGCTGACTTGACTTGACTTGAAGTGTCAATCACTTCACTTAAAAAACTTAAAGCTATCCTAGTGATATTATCTATATGCGAATTGAATGACAGATGAAGTGTCGATGAAGACACCTAGATTCTTTACTTCTGTACTTGGTGAGATAGAAAGGCTATCCAGAGTTCTGATGTAGTCAGCCAGCTTATGTCTGACTGCTTGAGGCCCAAGTACAAGAACTTCTGTCTTATCAGGGTTTAGCAGAAGAAAGTTGGTGAGCATCCACTGTCTAATGTCCTTCAGACAATTCTCAACTCAGTTCAGCTGCTGCCTCTCATTTGGCATTGCTGATAAATACAACTGTGTGTCATCAGCGTAGCAATGAATGCTAATTTTGTGTTTGCGATTGACGTGACCTAAAGGTAACATGTATTACGAAAATAGTAATGGACCTAGGACAGACCCTCTAACTCTACTTTACTATGTGCCATTGATGTCCACAAACTGATATCAGTCAGACATGATCTGACCCATACAAGGGCTATTTCCTTAATCCCAACAACATTCTCATGGCAAGGAAAATAGAGTGATCAATAGTGTCAAATGCTGCACTCAGGTCAAGCAGGACAAGCAGCGAGATGCGGCCCTGATCAGCGGCCAACAGCAGGTCATTAACCACTTTAACCAGCACTGTTGGGAAGGTTACTTTTAAAATGTATTCCGTTACAGATTACAGAATATATGCCCCAAAATGTAGTTTGGAACGTATTCCGTTAAGTTACTCAATGTGAGTAACGTATTCTGAATACTTTGGATTACTTAATATATTGTCATGCTTTTTACAACTACATGAATGTATAATAATAATAAAAAAGGCCTGTTTTTCCTTAACCATTTATTTATTTATAAAGATGAAAAGTGGAAGAGTATTAGACAAACAAAAAATATACCATTGAAAAGTATTTACTGTTATGGTCACCAACATATTCCATCACTTAGTTAAAATAAAAAGTAGCCTTGCACAAGTAATAAAACAACATTTTCAATGGCCCTCTTCCTGATTAGGACAAAAAAGGTAAAAATATTTTTTCAAAAGAACTTACTTCGAGATAGTTCTATAGGTTGGACGTGGAGTCTTTTGACGCTGAGAGCAGGTTGGTTGCTGGCAAACAGAGTTTGCATCGCATGATAAGATTCGCCCATCCCTTTCTTCTTTAAATGTGAAGTGGTGTCGGAATTTCCAAGTAAGAAATGCATTCCTGCCCGGCCACTGCTGGCTCTGTTGTGCTGGCTCCGGGTCCATTATGTAAATGATGCCACCAACATTAACAGGATGCTTACATTAGAGCATCTTGTTGCGTGTTTTGTTTGGGTTTCCGGTCCATATGCACTGTAAGAGTATAAAGATCATGGTGTAATAGTGAATTAATTTCAGGGGTAGCATGGATTTATGGGTGCTGAAACAGAGCGCAAACTTAAGAGACTGCGCATGCACAGATCCGCTAGGTAGCACAACTCAATAGGCAGCATTTTTGACAGAACACCTGTGTTATGCGTGGACCGCGCAGCGTGGAATTAGCAAAATTAGAGAGGAGATAGAGAGGGGATAACATATGAAACAGGAAAAACCCACCGTGTAATCCATTTATTTCAACAAAGTAACTATTCTTATTATCACTCATTTAAACGGTAACTGTAACAAAATACAGTTACTCATATTTTGTATTCATACATGTATTCCGTTACTCCCCAAAACTGCTCAGTGCTATGATTAGGTCTAAGTCACAATTGATATACTTCATGAATGTTGTTGCTGTCTAGGAACATGCACAGCTGCTGGGCTCTGACTTTTTTATATAAATGGAAGGTTGGATATCGATCTATAATTCGAAAGCTGAGTGCGATCAAGATCAGGGTTTATAATCAGTTTTGTTTCAATGACCGCTACCTTTAATGAATTTGGTAGGTGGCCGGTGCTAAGTGACGAGTTAATAATTTTAAGGATAGGATTTATAACATTGGGTGCTACTTGTTTAAGGAAAACTCAATGCACAAGTACACTGATTTGGCAATGAGATTAGTTTAATTAATTAATGCTCTTTAAGACGGTTGAAGCGTCCTATTCCGTAGCAATATTGATGGAGCTTTTTGTTATGCTTTTAACCTTATCTCTATTACAATCTCAAAAACAATTTTAGTATTAAAGAAATTTTTTGTCTATTAAAGAGGAGAGATATGATCGAGCCGCGATAAGAGCTTTCCTAGTGCGTATGATCACTATTCCAAGGTATTACATTTTTATCTCTTCCTTGATCTTTTTTATCTCTTTGTTGATTTAATTGTCTAAGACATACTTTAAAAGCAATAAGACAATGATCTGAGATTATTTCTGATTGCAGAAAAGTGACTATGTCTTCTATATTTAAACCGAAGGTCAGTACAAGATCGAGCATGTGATCACCTTCATGAGTAGGTCCTACTAACTCCAACTGAATCTAGAATAGACAGGAAGCTGCCCTTAGCGAGTCTTCTAATTTATCACAGTGGATGTTAAAGTCACAGACAATTAAGGCTTGGAAACAAAGTCTGTAAATTCACTAAGAAACTTGGAGTAGGGTCCACGGGGTCTATAAATAATAATTAATGGAATAAACTTATGATTTTTATTTTATGTTGTTATGTTGAACTAACCCGCAGGCATGTCGCGATTGCCAGAACTGAAAACAACTCTACACATCAGTTGCATGGTCACATGAAAGGCACACCTGTGGTCCAAAGGTCCTTATAACAAGCCCTGCTGTCAAGCAGATTGGTGCCTGGTTCATCTCCAGCTGCATCTTTGGGCTTGTCCATCTCGCCCTGGACAGGCGCAGTCGGGTCAGGAACATTCTCCCTGGGGTTCTGCTCCGCTGCTTGGTTGCCATCTGGTGGAAGTGGGGTCTGGTAACCATCTGGTGGAAGAGAGCCCTCTCGTGGCTCTCTGGGACGTCCTCAGGAGCCGCAGCCAGGAACATCGGAGGCGTGACCCTCTCGCCACCCGCAAGTGCTGCGTTCCCCACTGTGGGGTCTTCCTGCACTGGATCCTGGCTGGTTCTGGGTTGGGCAGGGTCCTATCCTTGGCTTGGACTCTGGCCGATCAAACTCCGCCCTCAGCAGCTCCAAGAAGTCCCGGTAACCCATTCTGTCTTTCTCTCCCCGCTGCCAAAGGGCTGCGCCCCAGCCTTAAGGTGACCCAGTCATACGTGTGAGTATGGTGGTGATCTTCTTTGCACCTGAGAGAGAAGAAAGAGTAGCAATGTACACACCACAGTATGTTAAGAAGGGTCTGCTCCTGAGAAGGGTCTGGGCACTTCCCACAGGGGGCTGGGCGCTTTGCTGGAGATGGTGGTAGTAGTGTGGCGTGCAGGAGCTGGTGCTACGTTGCTGGGGAAGGTCTGGACAGAGGGTAGGTGTGTCAGCGACCGGAGCTGGAGAGGCGGATTCCCCAGCGAAGCAGTCCTGGAAGCGCAGTTGGCTGCCTGTCTGCATCACCTCCTCACTGCATCACCTCCTCGCCAACTGCCTCGTCCTTGCTCCACCCACTCACCCGCAGACCCAGGGATCCACGTTACACGCTACGGCTCGACACCCGTATCACCGGGAAGAAACCGCTCAACCAGTTCTTGGGGGTTGTATCCCAGTCCTGGTGCATCTCTGCAGAACTCCCCGACCCCACAGGCGATCCTCCAGAGTTTTTCTCCGTGTTTCTCTCCTGCTTCTTTGCTCTGCGCTTCTTGTTGGGGCTGCCATGTCATGTCACGTCCTTGAGCTGAGGGCGAATGAAGGACATACTGGGAAACAGTGATTTATTAACCTAAAGGAAACAAAACAAAACTGTGGCAATCTGTAGTCTCAGGTCATCCATTTTGTTTGCAATTGACCTACCGAACACTGGGTTTTCTTGGTTGGCTCTTTAGCCCTGCAGCTGAGGTTTTAGGGGTCCAAACAGTGAAGATGCAGGATTTTTGGGATTTTTTTTTGCTTGGATTTTTATTAGGGGTCCAAACCCTAATAACCCTGTTGTATTTTTTTGGTCAGATTTTTATATTTATGGGTCCAAGCAGCAAATCAACACACAACACACAATAAAAAATAAAATAACAAAGACAGGATCAATAATAAATACATAAATACAAGCCAAACCTCTCTCCACTGGCCAACCGGTCGACCGCATGAGCAGCGACCCGGAAGGAATCCATAAAAATTGCAAAATGTTGAAAAACAGGGTTAACCTTGGTGGATCCTCATCAAACTTATGGTTTAAATTTGGTTAAATTTAGCCAATTGGTGGCGCTATGGGAGATATGCAAACTTGAACATGCTTTTTTCTCTGTATCTCCTGACCTGTGAACCAGATTGACAGTGTTTATTAAATCCACTGCTGAATGCCAAATAAAAAAAAAATGGGTTTTATTCGGCTTACTAATTTAATTTGTACACATTTTACATAAATCAAAAAACATCCTTTTTCTAACTAGTTCTATGATTTTTATCTGCATTAACCTACTGTTAAAAGTTGAGTTCCTCAGCAAACAATTATAAAAAAATTGGGCTTTTCGTAACACAATGGTTGCCACGTCCACATAGTTTATAGAGAGACATTAGCGTCATTGCATTAAAGGGGCAGAAGTAGCAAATGCAATGGAAGAAAATTGAAATGTGCTTATTAGCCATTCTCAGGGCTTGAAATGGCCTGTGGGTCAAAGCGCTCAGCTCTGGTCATTATTATTATTATTATATATTTTCTCTCCACTAAAATGCTTGGGCAGCAATGCTGTGCAATTATCCTTGGCTTCAGCTGCAACTAATGAGACCACGCCCACCAATTTCTGCCATATTGGTTTTCATGTAGTCAAGCATCGACAATGTTCAGTTGTTGTAGTTGTAGATATGTTTAATTGCATTTTTGCTATTTTTCTGACTGCTTGATCACCGTCAATATCAGATATACACACTACTGTCATCTCGTGGTTGAGATATCACACATGCGGAGTCCAAACCGGGTAGCGAAACCGCTTTCCCTTCCGGACGGAAGGCTCTCTGTCTCCCGAGCGCTGCTGTGCTACCAGATTCAGCGTGCCTACTATGAATATTCAAATCTTTTTTATTTGTTTTTTTACTTAGCTCATTCCTGGGAGTTTTGGGCCAATGAAGACATAATACAGCTCTTCACGGATACACTGCGATGTATTGAGATGATACAGAGAGCGGTGTTGCTACCCGGTTTGGACTGCTTTGAATCAGGTCGCCACACAAGAATCCACAGATCTGCCTTCTGGATATACTGAAAAGCTTCACTAATGTACATATATGGCCGTTTAACACACAGATTAAGTTTATTTTTTGTTTGTTATATAAGACTCTATTTCACCTGTATCTGTGTGAGCGTTTCATGTGTGTGTGCATCCTTTTCACCTGTTTCTTTGTGAGTGTTTCATATGTGTGTGTGTGTGTGTGTGTGTGTCCTTTTATTCAACTGTAGCTGTATGAATGTTGCATATATGTGTGCATCCTTTTCACCTGTATCTGTGTTAGCGTTTCCTATGTGTGATTTTTCAAAAGTATAAATGCATGCTTGTCAGTTTCATATGTGAATGTGTATGTGTTTCACATGTGTTTGTGTTACAAAAGTCTGAAATATTTCCTAAACTGTCACTCATAGATATCTGCAGTACATATTCATTCTAGTTATTAAATGTTAAAATGCATATGCAAAAAATGCATTGGCATAATGCTCCTTATTTCCTTACGTCTGTTTTTGCCCTATTTGATGCTGCGCTGAAGACGTTTTCTGCACTTTCGCGTTGTGGTGGGTGGTGTACAGAGAACCGGCGCCGCTCCGCCTCAGGGCGAAGTTCAGCAGATAAATACGTCCTGTTCCGGATGCACGCTGTTCCTGTGTCCTTCTACATTTCACGTTTTTCCTTCGCGAGCGACCGGATCTTGTTAGAAATGAAGAAAATGGAGGTGCCGAACAGCGTTCAGGAAGACAAACAGAAAGTGATCTTCGTCACCTATGTGATCGCTGCTTTGGAAATCACCTGGCTCTTCGTACAGTTCTCCATAACGCCTGTAAGTATAGCGACATAGGCAAAGATTGCAAGAAATGGGCAGATTCGAAGTTTGCGCTTCAATAAATTATTAGCGAAACGTGGTAACGTAGACAACGAGGATTTCAGTCCTAAGAACCGCCGTTAGAGAACATTGGCTCCGGTCTGCTTTACACATATGAAGTGTAATACAGCCACATTCACACCACACACTTTGATTTAGAGCATGAATTGTATGACATTCAAACTGCATTGTTGATTAAAACTGGACAAGTTCTAATATGTTCTGACTTCTGTCTGATTGTTATCTCATTCAATGCTAGAACAGCAGACAGCATTTGTTGCACCTTATACCATTTTTAGATTTATACATGTCAACTTGCATCTGGCAAGTTAACGCCACCTCTCAACTACATGAGCGCACATCTCCACAACATTCTGACCCACGTGTAACCCACGTGTAAACCTGCTGTTTATCTAAGTTATTGGTTTATTAAATATGGCACGGTGGGTAGTATTTGTGATTTCGCTTACTTTACCATTTCATGCTGTTGGTGTCCTTGAATTTATTTGTTCCTGGCCCTGCGCATGATATGACTGCCCCCTAGCTACGAGGATGTAGTTGTCTTCTTTGGGAAAGCTGCAAAGCAACAATTGCAGATTAAACAGATACATCGCATTTTGGTTCACTTTTATAGACATTTCCATTTCTATTTCAAACTAGCACATTCTGGATTATTCCAACAAATAATGTTTGTTATGGTACGATCTGGTTGTGCTACGTTGCTTCCTGTCTCTATAATCATATATCTCTATATATCATACTTACCTGGCAGGGGAGATACCGTGGCTGTGCTGACCCCTGCGAATTCCCCAAATGTGGGACTCTCGACTGCATAATTTCTGGTAGTGGGGGACTGTGTTCGCGCTCTTTTTAAAAAATTTTTTTTTTTTATTAAGGGGCAGTGGTGGCCTAGCGGTTAAAGAAGCAGCCCCGCAATCAGAAGGTTGCTGGTTCGAATCCCGATCTGCCAAGGTGCCACTGAGGTGCCACTGAGCAAAGCACAGTTCCCACACACTGCTCCCCGGGCGCCTGTCATGGCTGCCCACTGCTCACTCAGGGTGATTGGTTAAATGCAGAGGACAAATTTCACTGTGTGCATCGTGTGCTGTGCTGCTGTGTATCACATGTGACAATCACTTCACTTTACTTACTTTACTTACTTACTTTAAACAGAGATGGGTAACCTGGTGCTAACATTAATGTGAGGTATTCAAATTTTATTTGTCACATACACAGTCATACACGGTATGATGTGCAGTGAAATGCTTTTTGCAACTGCTGCAGACCACAGTATTGCAAATGTTGCAAGTAAACAATGAACCAATATGCAAATATTGCAAACATAACCAAAAATTACACTTTTATGTCTTTAACATAAAATATGTGTAACTGGTAGGGTGAAGGTGTGCAAATGAGTAACAGACAATGTTTAAAGAAAAGAGAAAAAGAGCCATCATAAAAAAAAATTAAAAAGAAAGCAGTAAGGTAAAAAGCGCAGAGTGATTTTGTGCAAAAGAGTCCGGAGTGTTTGAAGGTGAAAGTGCTGGAGTTCTATGTACTGTTGTTGAGAGCTTGGACAGCTTGCGGGAAGAAGCTCCTCCTCATTCTCTCTGTGTTGGACTTCAGGGAGTGAAAGCGCTTCCCTGATCGCAGCAGAGAGAAGAGTCCATTGTTGGGGTGGGTGAGGTCCTTCACTATCTTCCTAGCCCTGGTGCAGCACCGTTTGCTGTAGGTAGATTGAAGGTCAGGGAGCTTGGTACGGATGATTCGTTCGGCTGATCGAACCACCCTCTGTTAGGGCTCGCCTGTCCTTCATGGTGCTGTTCCCGAACCAGGTTGAGATATTCCCCGTCAGGATGCTCTCTATGGTGCAGGAGTAGAAGTTCCTGAGCACCTTGGAGGGCAGTCTGAAGTCTCTCAGGCGTCTGAGGTGGTAGAGACGCTGCCGGGCCTTTTTCACCACGGTGTTGATGTGACAGGACCATGACAGGTCCTGCGTGATGTTAACACCGAGGTAACGGAAGCTGTCCACTCTCTCCACTGGGCTCCTGTTGATGACAGGGGTCTGGTAGGTCCTCTCCTGCTTTGTACTGAAGTCCACTATTAACTCCTTTGTCTTGCTGACGTTGAGGTGGAGATTCTTCCTCTGGCACCAGTTCACCAGATTTCCAACCTCCTCCAGGTAGGCCGTCTCGTCGTTGTCAGAGATCAGGCCCACCACGACAGTGTCATCAGCAAACTTGATGATGGTGTTGGAGTTTGTAGTGGCTGTACAGTCATGGGTGTACAGGGAGTACAGCAGGGGGCTCAAAACACGGCCCTGGGGGGCTCCAGTGCTGAGGATGATGGAGGTTGAGACATGTTCGCCCATCCTTACTGCCTGTGGTCTCCCGGTTAGGAAGTTGGAGATCCACTGACAGAGAGCTGAGTCCCAGGTGCTCCAGCTTGGTGGTGAGTGTGGAAGGGATTATTGTGTTAAATGCTGAACTGTAGTCAATGAAAAGCATTTTAACATAATTTCCCTTCCGAGTGTCCAGGTGGGTGAGTGCTGTGTGGAGGAGATGTGATATGGCGTCATCTGTGGACCGGTTGGGACTGTAGTGGGTCAAGTGTGGTAATGAAGAAATGATGAAGTCTCTGACCAGCCGTTCAAAGATCTTCATCACTACCTAGGTGAGGGCTACAGGGCGTTGAGGGAGGCAGGATGGGTTTTCTTGGGGACCGGAACAATGATGGACTCCTTGAAGCATGTGGGGATCACCGACTGAGATAGAGAGAGGTTGAATATCTCTGTAAACACAGGTGCTAGCTGGTCCGCGCAGGCTCTGAGGATTCTCCCAGAGATGCCGTCTGGTCCTGCTGCCTTCCTGGTGTTCACTCAATGAAGGCTCTCCTCACGCCATGCTCGGTGATGATGAACGCGTTCTCGGTGCTGGCAGTGTCCTCCTGTCTGCAGCTGTTGGAGCCGCTAGCCGTAGTATCGCTAGCGCATTTAGCTGCAGCCTCGAAGCGAGCATAGAATGCATTTAGCTCGTCTGCCAGAGACATGTCCGCATTCGTCGTACCGGTAGTGGCATTAGGCTGTACTGATTATAATTTGAGATCCAATTTACTGTAACTTAAGCCACCTTCTTTTCACTTTTTCCGAGGTAAAAAGCGGCAAAAGATTTTGTCAACATCATTCTGCTTTTACAACACTGTACACTGCACTAGTTTGGACCCACAAGTGGCATGGTGACGTAGCAACTAGCCATCCCAAACAATGCTGGCATTTTTGGGTTTTTTTTGTTTTTTAGGGGGAGCCCTCGCGAACGTTTTGTCCAGGGGCCCACACGACCCATAATCCGTCCCTGTATTTAGTACATAATGGATTTACTGGGGCAGTGTTGGCATAGCGGGTAAGGAAGCCCTTCACTGTTTAAAATCTAACATTCTGTTGCAATCTGGACATTTCTGGACTGGACCCAGATTTCCTGAATGCCTTGATTGTTATCATCTGTTGGTATTAGTTTAAATTAGTTCTGTCATTTGTTTTTTATATAATGCAGAGGCCTGAGATGTGTGGATGGATTTTTAGCTGCATCACACTTGATTCTTGCAAGGTTATAGAATTTCTTTCTTAATAATAATTCATAAAAAAGAAAAATTAGGAAGAAAAAATACAAAAACCATCAAGTGCTACAACGAAACTGGCACACGAGGACTGACCCAGGAAAGGAAGACCAAGAGTAACCTCTGCATCTGAAGACAAGTTCATCGAAGTCACCAGCCTCATAAATCACAAGTTATCAGCAGCTCAGATCAGAGACCAGATAAACACCACAGAGTTCTAGCAGCAGACGCATCTGTAGAACAACTGGTAAGAGGAGACTTCATGGTCAAATAGCTACCAGAAAACCACTGCTATGGAGAGGCAACAAGCAGAAGAGATTTGTTTGAGCCAAGAAACACAAGGAATGGACATTAGACCTGTGGAAATTTGTGATTTGGTCTGATGAGTCCAAATTTGAGATCATTGGTTCCAACCACCGTGTCTTTGTGTGAGATGCAGAAAAGGTGAACGGATGAATTCCACATGCCTGGTTCCCACTGTGAAGCTTGGAGTAGGAGGTGTTTTGCTGGTGACGCTGTTGGGGATTTATTCAAAATTGAAGGCACACTGACCAGCATGGCTACCACAGCATCCTGCAACGACATGCCATCCAATCCGGTTTGCGTTTAGTTATACGATCATTTATTTTTCAACAGGACAATGACCCCAAACACTCCTCCAGGCTGTGTAAGGGCTATTTGACCAAGAAGGAGAGTGATTGAGTGCTGCGGCAGATGACCTTGCCTCCACAGTCACCGGACCTGAACCCAATCGGTTTGGGGTGAGCTGGACAGCAGAGTGAAGTCAAAGGGGCCAACAAGTGCTAAACACCTCTGGGAACTCCTTCAAGATTGTTGGAAAACCATTTTAGGGGATGACCTCTTGAAGCTCATCGAGAGAATGCCAAGTGTGTGCACAGCAGTGACCAGAGCAAAGGGTGGCTATTTTGAAGAAACTAGAATATAAAACATGTTTTCAGTTATTTCTACCATAATCTACCAATGTAAATGAAAACGCATGAGAAGGGTCTGTCCAAACCTTCGGCCTGTACTGTATATATAATAAAAAGGATTAAGAAATTAACAAAGGCACGTTACCCCAAAGTACGAAGTGTATGATTGTGAGAACACCCTAAGTTTCTGGTGTTAATTTGGTCACATCTCATAGGCTCTGCAATTGGGGCCAGTGCTAGGCTGGGGTCCTTTAAACAATCCCCCTGTCCCCTTTTCTTTTTCCCCTTGAGAAAGAAATTAAGATTTACTACAGTAAGATTTACTACAGTAGCTCTGTTTTTGCACAGATTACCCCACAGTTTCTCCATATGCGCCGTCACCTCTTTTTCTATTTTTCTGCACAGAAAATGGCCAAACCACTGCGTTTTGCTTTGTTCAGCAGCACTACTGATTCTTCCTCTTCTGATTCCACTTCCAAAGTGTTTATATTGCATGTGTAGCATGAGCAGTCAAGTCGCATTTGAGCGTCAGACCGCATGACATTTATTCACCAGTTTCAGATTGATGTTTACCACACAACAAGAAATGATCACGAAAAATCAGACAGTGTTCCTTTATCAATCACTCAAGCACCACTGTCAGCCTGTCTGCTGCATAGAGTTGACTGGAGAACCCAGTAAAATAAATCTTATTCACTCTCCACCCCAGCAGCTCACTAAGAGAAAGTTCATGCTGTGAGATGCATCCTTTTTTATGTCAACACTTTTTTTTTAGATTTGTTAATATTGGCAATAGTGAGATGTTATTGGAGAGTAAATATCGAATTAATTATATATGCTATCCATTTAAGGTAAATGCTATGCTTTTAGTTATAATCTGAGGCCTGACCAAGTGCAATCCAGTTACATGACAAAACAGTTATCCAGAGCCACCTCTGTTGCCACCATGTGCCCCCTTAAAAAAATTTCTCTCAAAGATATTTTTATTGACTTTAAGCTAGAGAAAGAAAACATCAAAAAGATAAAATAAAAATACAATGCACACAATATAAAAAAGGTCTCAACAAGTAAGTCAATTCTGTAAGAGTTACATACAAAGATCGGGTAACATTGCAGTACAGTATTATAGTCATATTTAGTCATATTTGAAGAACAATAATGATAATATCATGTGCAATTCTAAACCCAGCAAACTTTAGTAATAACCCCATCCTCATGCCAGATTGATTAATTAAAAAGAACAAGATGACAACATTGTTTCTGGAACTTTACTGGGTAGTACTAATAGTCGGATTCTGAGACTGAAGGCTTGTAAAATACTCCAGGAAGGGCCCCCACACCGTATTAAATTATTTTTTGGTATCACTAATTGAGTAGCGTATCTTTTTGAGGCTTAGACAGGACATAAGGTCCCTCATCCATTGAGCATGGGCGCGAAGAGCAGCACCTTTCCATCTGAGTAAGACTGCACGTCTGGCTAAAAGGGAAGCAAAAGATGTGTCCGGCATTTTACCGGGTTCAGACATGCATCATCTCTGATGCCAAAAAGTGCAATCAAAGGATTAGGATCTATACGCTGTTTGAGGACAGAAGAAAGGGTTTGAAATATCTCCCATATATTTCAAGGCTAGGACACGACCAATACATGTGAAGCATCCTCACTTCCACATTTATCACAGTAGGGATCCACATTTGGGTGGAATACGCGATAGTTTGACTTTAGACATATGAGCTCATATGAGCACAACTTTAAACTGTAAAAGACAATGACGGGCACATAAAGATGTTGAATTAACCAGTTTAAATATTTGAGTCCCTCAGATAGTGACATGTTAAAATCCTGTTCCCAAGCAGTTTTGATTCTATTAATAGAGGGACACTTCATACCAGCCAGTTTGTCATAAATAAAGGATATTAACCCTTTACGCGTTGGCTGCAAAGTAAGAAATGTATCAGCTGTATTCATAACTGGTGTCTCAGGGAAATTCTGAATTTGAGATTGAAGAAAGTGTCTAATCTGCAGATATCTAAAAAATTTATATGTGGGTCGGATAAAGAGGGTTGAAAGAGATGATTTGATATAATTGGACTCAAAAGAGAGAAACCAGTTAGATCGAAGTGTTTTCTCATCTGAGCCCATACTCTCACAGTATGCCTAAACGACCGGATTATCAATTGACTTGTTTCCGGCTACAGAAAGTGGAGATCCAAGAAGTGCCAAACCAGAAAACTCTTAAGATGAATTAAATTCCAATGAAACCCAGGATGGACAATTATCTTTGTTTTGGCAATAGAACCAGAATGCAGTACAGCGTATATTAGCTGCCCAATAGTAATTCCTAGATTTCTGGAGATGAGCTTTGTTCAAATCCCACTTAGTATCATTGTGTCCCCGAGCAAGACACGTAACCCTAAGTTGCTCCAGGGGGGACTGTCCCTGTAACTACTGATTGTAAGTCGCATCTGATAAATGCTGTAAATATAATAAAATCTCCTTAAAAATAATCAGAAGCACATTTATGGCACTGATTTTTATGGCACCGAATCACAGAACTAAACAACTAAAACGTATATGTCACGTCTCTGGCCGCTGCAGCCCACTACACGTGTTTCCTGTTGAGGCGGGACTATTGCACAAACCAATGCATTTTAAACACGTGGTCAGCTATGGCAAAGAGGCTGTCAGTGACAAACCTGTACCACTTGCCTGATAGGTTCCATGCAAGCATGCACATACATAGGCTTTGCTCGCTGGAATACCAATGTCCTCAGAAAATTATGGAATTCGGCTCTTAGTGCTACGTGTAGAGCTGAACAATACTCAAACAATAATTTTTTTTTTTATCGGAAGAACAACTCTTTTGTAAGAACGTATGTGACGATCACCTACGGTAAAATAGCAGAAACAGTGAACCGCTCACTCAGAGAGACTCACGGCAGCAAAATCAGCTGATTCAAAATGTGATTTTATTAATATGGTTCCAGTTTATATTGCAAGATGGCCCAATTTTATTTTATTGCAGGTCTTCCCAATGTTTGTTTATTGGTTGCATTGTGTTAAATGTGCGGTGGCCCCTACTCTAATAAAGTGCCTAATGCCATTTTTTTTAATTCAATAATAAACGAATGAGGAGATGTGTAAGATATAAATGCTGACTGAATGCTTTGCTCTGAACAGTATTTGGCAAAGAGGCTTGGATTTGACACCCTGTGGTTTGGATATCTTCAGACGACCGTGGGCATCATCCAGTTGCTTGGAGGCCCCATATTTGGCAGGTGAGGACCTGGAGAACTGAGCGCTCTGGCTGTTCAGGCTCAGCCCCTTTTTTTTTTTTTTAGCTGTTCTCAGATCCGGAGTGGGACTAATTTTCAGCCCTGGAGTTTCATTCCTCAGACTGGCCCACTTTAGATCACAGCCTGTTGTTATTACAACCATAAATCAGATGGGACAGGGTGGAAAATGTGAATAAAAAAGAAAAAAGCAAGTAATACATTTTCCTCAAATTGTATTTCATTGCAGACAGTATGAACACAATATAATTCATGTTTTTCTAGTCAACATCATTTGATTTGTGAATTAAATATCCATTCTCGCCATTCAGGTTTGCAACACATTTAAAAAAAAGTTGGGACAGTACAGCATTTACCCCAGTTCTTTGTACTGTCTTTTAACATTTCCCATTCTTCCTGCAAACAACGTTTTAGGTGCGCATCAGTACAGGGTCTTTGTTGACACATTTTTCATTTCAAAATGCGGCAAACATTCTCTATAGGACACAAATCAGGGCTGCAGGCAGGCCAGTCAAGCATCTGCACCCTCTTCTTATGCAGCCATTCCTTTGTTATGCACACAGTATGTGGTTTGGCATTGTTTTGCTGAAATAAGCATGTGTTTCCATGGAAAAGACGTAGTCTTGAAGGCAGCATTTGTTCCTGTAAAACTGAGATATACTTCTCAGCATTGATGGTGCCATCACAGAAGTGAAAATGACTTTTGCCGAAGGCACTGACACAACCCCATACCATGACAATATCACTTATATCACTTATTGATCATCAATATATCACTTATTGATGAATGACTGTTTTTAATGCAATGCGGTCTAAGGGCTCAGATATCACAGTTTAGGCTTGCGCCCTTGGCTTTTGCGCATGGTAATTTCTTCAGATTTCCTGATTATTTTCACTAGGTTATGCACTGTAGAGAGAGGAATACCCAAATCTCTTCATATCTTTCTTTGAGAAACATTTTTCTTCATCATTTCAAAGATCTTCGCACTTGGTGGCAAACTGGTGATCCTCTGCCCATCTTTGCTGCTAAAGGAGTAGGCTTTGATGCTGCTTTTGTACCAAATCATGATTGCAGTTACCTGTTAATATCACCAAATCACATCATTATTTAGTTATTATACCTCATTACTACCCCTGAATTGCAAGCCTGAATGGAAAGAATTGATGTTTATTTACAAATCAAATGATGTTGACCAAAAAAAGCATGAATTATCTTGTGTTCATACTGTCTGATGAAATAAAAGTAATGAAGTAATGAAATAAAACTCAAGGGAAATTTGTTAATTACTGCTTACATTTTCCACCCTGTCCCAACTTTGTCTGTTTTGCGGTTATAAAATTTTGTAACATTCTGTGAGGCCTCTGAAACATTTCCAATTCACTGCAAGTAAGGGTTGGTTCACAATGTAGACTATTTCAACATGAGGCACATATTTACAACACATCCTTTTCAACAAGAAGTGTTCACAGTCTTTATTATATTAATTCTAATAATATTCACTCAATGAGTAATCCAACCTTCCCCATCTGGACGTGTGGGTTCATAGCTGGTACTTGGTGCTGGATCTTGCTTCTGACTCTGAGGAGCTACAAGACAAAGTCATGTGGTGTCACATCATACTATTATTTAAATGATATAATGTTATGTTATATGTCACAACACCACACAATTCACTGTCTTGATATTAATTAACTTGAACATTGGGTTGCAGGCAAATTTCAACAGCTTGTCTTGTCGACCTGTTTCGTTGACCTATGAATTATTTGACGAGGGTGGTAGTAATCTGTTAGGTAACATACTCGCCTATGATCCAGAAGACCCAAATTCAAATCCCACTACCATTGTGTCCCTGAGCAAGACACTTAACCCTAAGTTGCTCCAGGGGGGACTGTCCCTGTAACTACTGATAAGTAAGGATAAGGGCGTCTGATAAAAGCTGTAAATGTATGTAAATGCTAAATAATACAGTCACTAATACAGCCTGGCTGGCTGTTCTACTACTTCAGTGTAGAAGTAAAACTGCAATCACAATGTTAAATGTGAAAATTAAGAATTTATAAATACAAACATAGATAAAGGGTTTTCTCTAAATAAACGAGTTAGTTTTCTTTATCAAAAATGGTAGAGTTTTCAGTAGGTTACCTCTATACCTCTGTTCAGTTTCAATACATAGTTTGCCCACCCCTATCCTAGAACAATGGCCCGCAGGCCATGTTGTCTTTTTAGTCTGGTTCACCAAAGATTGGTACAGAATTGCACAAATCATAATTATGACTGCTTTTATTTGACCTCGTCCTGTAATGCCTGATGCTCCACCTGTGTTAGGCGCAGAACTAAAGAGCTGATGATCTTCCCACAAAACAGACTGGTTTTTACACAAGCTTGTACAGTAAATGAGAAGTCAGGTGATACGTTTCAATTAGCACAAGAAAGATGGGAGAAACTTTGACCATGATATTAATAAATGTATAAACGACCCATTCTTGACATAGCATTTGAACAATATGCAGAGCTTTCGCCGAACAGGGAATTAGAAAAGCTCTGCACTGGCTGGAATATTAGTATTTTTATTTGTAGGCAGTGTAAACAGTACTAGTGCTGCAACAAGGAATCGATTACTAAAAGAGTTGGCAACGAATGTCCTAATGGATTCGTTGTGTCGCGCGACGCGGAGACATTTGATTATTTAAAAAAAAAAAAAAAAAAAAACTTTAGTTGAGCGTAGAGCGGAGTGAACACACTCAGTCTCACTCATGCACAGATGCTAGCAGAGTTTGGCGCCTCATAGACAACGCGGAGCATTTCACACTAAATAAACAGAAATGTGTTAACTGCAAAATATGCAAAAGCGACATGGCATGGCAAGGGTTGGAGCACCACGGCAATGATCAAGCACCTGAAACACAAACATGTTGGAGTGTTTGATGAGGAGGAAGGGAGTTCAACAGCAGGGTAAGTCACTACAGAATCCTACATTGGTTCCGTTTTGAGGTGAGGAACGTAATGTCCCTGGTGCTTGTGTTTACTCGTTATATAGCTTGACGAGTTAGCGTTAGCTCGTTAATAACAGTAGTAAAGCAGGGCTGGTATAGTTACTTTGCACTTTGCATTATAAGACTAAAGACATGTTTTGATTCACTAGCCTTTTTTGGACCATTCATTTTTCAATCTGTTGTCATGTATAGCTACACTGCAAAAAAAGCTTTTCTTACCTAGTAATTTTGTGTCGTTTCCAGTCCAAATATCTGAAAAAAATCTTAAATCAAGATTACTAGACAAGAAAAATGGCATGAAAAAAAATTAAGTGATGCTTAAAACTTCTGTTTGAGATTATATCTCATTAAGATTAGTTTTCTTACCCCATTGGCAGATAATTTTGCTTGTTTTAAACAATCACTTAATTTTGAGATGTTTTATCAGAAAACAAGACATCATTTCTTATGCTATTTCATGTGTCTTGTAAATGTATCTTGATTTAAGATTTTTTAGATATTTGGACTGAAAACAGGACAAAACTACTAAGTTAGAAAAGCATTTTTGAAGTGTTTATTCTGTGCTTTGTCCCATATGGGTTATTATTGACAAATATATTTGTGTTGTACTTTTTAATTTAATTTTAAAGTTATTTTATAGCACTTGGTCATCTTAAGCTGTGTTTAAATATGGTGTATAGATGAATAAGCTTCAAGTGAGCTTGAGAGAGAGAGAGAGAGAGAGAGAGAGAGTAAGTGTGTATCTGTGTCAGTGTGCGAGTTTGTGAGTGTGTGCGTCTGCGAGTGTGTGCATCTGCAGTGTAGTGTAGAGTTCTGACATTCAAACAAATCCTGTTAAATTTCCTGATTTGTATTGTTCTTTATTTTTTTATAAATTATTTGTCATTCTGGCAGCTCAGGTTGCACTTTATTTTAAAAAAAAAAATTATTTGGCAGATGTAAAGCATACATGTGTATGTTTTCTGTGTTAGTCTATTTTTATTTTATTTTATTATTATAGCAGCTCAAGGAGCAACATGTTTGTGTACTTTCTAAAGATTTTAGTTCTGTTTTTGAATAAAGGGTTGGAAATTAATGCTTTTCTTGTTTTTTATCCGATTCTACGGTTAATAAAAAAATCAACAGATTAATCGATTATTAAAATAATCGTTAGTTGCAGCCCTAAACTTTTTGCTTATTGACTAACAAGAGCGAAGCTGCTCTTATATTCTGCCACTACACAATGGAGATGGTGCCTAAGGCCCACCTAAACTAAACTGTGTTTATCCCCATGTACATTGCATCCAGAAAGCATTCACAACAGCACGTTAACGCCGATAACGGCCCGCCACTAATTCTTTTGTTTTTTATCTCTCATATTGTATGTCTAAGGGTAAGGGCAAATATTCATATCTGAAGAATTAGCAAAATATTAAATGCTTCAAACCAATGTTGATGCATTGTTGGTAATAAGAATGTGTGCTGATGGCAGGTTTGCGGATCTGTTTGGAGCACGGGCTGCTCTCTCTCTGTCTTGCCTGGCATCTGTGGTCTACTACAGCCTGCTCGCCCTGGCCAACAGCACCACCATGCTTTTCATCCACAAGTTTCCTGTGGTCTTCATGCACTCACTGCCAGGTAACCTTCAGTCCTCACTGGACATTTTTCATTTTGCACTGGTTAAATGAATTGTAAAGCAATGAAGGTTGAGTCCCCCCAAAATGGTATTCCACCATTTTTATGCTAAATGTAATTAATAAGTGATATGTTTATTCTTCTGTAGTAAAATTGTGTAGATCAGTAATATAGTAATGAGAAAAGTGTGCATGTTGCTGTGCTGCCTTGTGCAGGGACTCAGATGGTGGTCGCTGATCTGACTGAACCAGAAAGGCGGGCAGATGCCCTGGCTAAACTTGGCTTGTGCTTTGGCATTGGGATGATCATGGGCTCGTCTTTAGGTGGCACTCTCAGCACACAATATGGGTAAGCTGCAACTTTTCAACAACATTTATTTTATATATAGCCCATAATCACATACAGTATGTGATATATGTCAGATGCTGTCTCAGTGGGCTTTGACAGGCCCTACAGTTGACACCCCCCATACCCTTCTCCAAACCTGACTCCACAAAAAAAATATAGAAGAGAGGAAAAAGAAAGGAAGAAACCTTGGGAAGGAGTGAGTCAGAGAAGGCCCCTCCTTCCAGGGTAGAGTGAGTCTTCAATTGGTGTCAGTACAGGGTGGGTAATGTTTTACACCTAGATCCTTTACTTCTGTACTTGGTGAGATACCAAGTCTATCCAGCGTTGTGATGTAGTCAGACAGCTTATGTCTGGCTGCATGTGGCCCCAGTATTTTCGGTTTTATCAGGATTTAAAAGTTGGTGAGCAACCACTGTCTAATGTCCTTCAGACTATTCTCTATTCTGCTACAACTGTGTGTTGTCAGCACAGTGGTGGCCTAGTGGTAAGGAACTGGCCCCGTAATCAGAAGGTTCGAATCACATTCCGCCAAGGTGCCACTGAGGTGCCACTGAGCAAAGCACCGTCCTGACACACTGCTCTCAGGGCACCTGTCATGGCTGCCTACTGCTTACTAAGGGTGATGGGTTAAAAGCAGAGGACACATTTTGTTGTGTGCACTGTGTGCTGTGCTGAAGTGTATCACAATGACAATCACTTAACTTTCTGGGGGGCTACAGCAGGAAATATGGTAGATATGCAAAATTTAAAACTAATTAAAAACTTTTCATAGTTTTTTTTTTTTGCTGTTTTAACTCATGAACTGTGACACAAAATGGTCAAATGTAAGCTTTGTTTGACCAGTCCCTGTGCCAAATCTAAAAATGCTGGTTTATTTGTCTAACTAATTTAATTTGTAGAAAATGTGTGTACGTCAAAAACTGTGCTTTTGAGTATGTGTGTGTGTATGGTCATGCCTGTTAAATTTCGTAGGCGTGAGCCACTGGGCAGTGGTTATAGCAGGAAGTTTATATGTGCACACTGGCCGTCTTCAGCTCTGGTGTGTTTATGCATTAACACATCTTGTTTATGCATTTTTTCCTTCACTCATCCCTTTTGAATATTTTTCATAGTGAGACATTTAGCAGTCTGAATATTGGTTAATGCTAAAAGGTGAAGATTTGTGGCCTGCTCTGGCACGAACAGATGTCTTTTGATTTAAGTGACAATTCATCCTTGTCTTTGGGATAGTTATCAGTGAATGATGCAGACTTGAGAGCATGTTTTTTGTACCAGTCAGCATTTTGGACCAGCTGAAGTCCATCAAGTGACCTCTGGTTAAGCCCAACTGTTGCATTGCTTTAGTCCAGAGAAGTCATAATAAAAGCATTGATCAAAATCTCAAAGTGACACTCAGAAAAGTGTCTTGACTCTGGACAGTTGTCCACTGAGTTTTGACCACTGAGCTGATCTGTGTCAGGTGTTGACTTACCTAAGTCAATTTTAAAATACCACCCTGAATGTCCACCCAGTTGTGCAAACGAGACAGGAGGATCACAGGCTGGCTTTCAAATAGTAGAGCTGACCAAGTTTACTGCTTCATGGAAACAGTAGGATAATGCACCCTGACACACTGCAAACTGGTTCAAGAAGTTTGAGGAACATAACAACTGGTGTTCAGTTGCCATTCAAGCACCACCTTACCACAGTAGGATGCCTTTAGAGGACTTTGTAGTGTTAATGTTTTCTTGGAACTATGTTCCCTGTGGAACTATTTGTCTTACAGGGCATAAGTCAATGCAGCTTCATCAGTTTGTTTTGTAAGATGGGAGGTCGCAGAGCCATGACGTTTCTGCACTTTTGTTGTGCATGGAGATTCAACACCTCCATTTTACATGTCTTTGTCGAACGGCATTGCAGCATTTGGTGGCCCTCCCCCGAGCTAAAGGTGTGAGGCGCTGGCCTTTACATACAATATTTACATGTAACTGCAATAATAATCTACTGGGGTTAATAAATTAGAAACTGTTCATCCTCTCTATTATGCCATGCCTCTTTCTGCCAGGTAACATCATGTTAAAGTGGTTTGAATACAGTGCTTTTGTGTGTAGAGAGAGAGTTTTTTGCTCCACTCTCCCTGGTTTTTACAGTTTTAATGGCCCTTTAAGCATTTACATTACATTTACAATTTTTAGCAGATGCCCTTATCCAGAGCGACATACAAACAGTAATTACAATGAGAAGTCTTGGAGTGTCTTGCTCAGGGACACTGTAGTAGTGGGCTTTGAACCTGTGACTGTGCTGGTTCATTGGCAAATGTATTACCCACTAGGCTACTACCATCCTTTGAAGTGCTGCATATGTGCATACTGTTGTTACAGAGTCTTTTCTCTGTCAATATGGTGCAGGTGTTCAAGCACACCACTGCCTTACTAAAGAAACAGGGTTGTACACACTTGTGTTTTGCGAATTAGACATTAATGGCTGTGTGTTTAGTTATTTTGAGGGGGCATAAAATTTTAACTATTATTCAAGCTGTACACTGACTACATTGACTCAAAGTGTTATATCATCAGTGTTGCCCCAAGGAAAGTTAAATATTTACATAAATGTGTAGTGGGCTATCTGTTTCGAGTCCATTTCATTAGCTGCTAGGCCAGCATAGCATATTCATAACATGCAAATTCAAAAAGACAGACCCCCATAAACTATAGCTTGATTTTTTTAGTTGGAAAAATACAGAATTCATTTCTAAGGGATCAAAACCAGGGCTGTTGTGTGATTTCTAGAAGATTCAAGTCTCTCATCTGTAGCAGCTTTAATCAAAATCTGGTTTACATGCATAATATTCATATACTGATAAAAAAAAAATTCTATATCTCACTCTTACTATGTTTACTGACCAAATGAGTAGAGTGGCATCATAACGTTTCTAAATTAATTCTTTAGTTTCTGTATTACAGTTAATAACGGTCAACATATTTGTTTTGTGAATTTCCTTTGTTTCTGAAGGGAACATTTTGCTGCTTGTGTGGCTGCGGTGGGCAGTTTTGTCAGCCTGCTGCTCGTTTTGAAATTCATCCCTCAACACACAAAAACACAGAGCAGTCAGGACCACAACAATGGTGTGTGTGTGTGTGAGTTCTCATCCAACTGAGCACTGCTCCTGTCCTGAAATGCTTTTGTAAACTAACACAATGTATTAGTAAATGCTTTGTGTGTGTGTGTCTGTGTGTGTTGTGTTGTGTTTGTGTGCAGAGAAGCGCTCAATTTTTAATTTGGGAAACATTGCCAGGCTGATGAAATTTCCTGGTGTGATGAAGATCTTCTCTGTGAAATTAGTCTCAGGCCTCCCTTCAGGTGAAGCATTTTTTTTAAATGAGTTCACTCAGATATTTTATAATTTATCATGCTTTTTATACAGCCACCACCACTAATCTGTCCCACAGCCTTATGTGTTTCAAAAAGATCAAGTCTCCCACACACTCACTGATAACAGAGTTACTTAAATGATCAGTGTTTATCCTGTGTATTTCCATGATGACCTTTAAAATGAATACAGTACCTTCAGATGTTCTTTAACCAGTCAATACAGAGCAAAAATTTTACAAAAATACCAAAGTGAATGTGTAAGCACCAAAAAAAGCACTCATCTCTCTTCCCCCTACTCCCAGGTATCTTTCAGGTCATGTTTTCCATCATTGCCATGAACTTCTTCCATTTGGAGGCTGCCCATAATGGCTACCTAATGGCCTACATTGGCGTCGTCCAAATGGTAAGATTAAGGCATCATCTATCCATGCATGAATCAGTGTATAGCCTGGAGCAGTTTAGATCTGTCAGCTTGACTAAATTGTCTATGCTGTCAGTGGAACATTGTGAATTGTTGTCATTGCAATAATCTGAAACCGGTAATCCCTGAATTATTTTATCATGTAGCATGTATTTATTCTCAACTGGAATCCAGTATACTTTGTGTTCTATTAGATTCCATTTGAGATAGTAGTATCTGGGTTTACAGACATTGTGCTGTGCTTAATGCCCCTTTTCTGATCTCAGGTTGAGGTGTAAATGAGACAAAACAACAAGCCATGAACGAAAGGCCAAAGTGTTCCTTTCATCATTGGATACATCAATTGCACCTCCGATATTAATCTGTTCACCAGTTCTTTCTGGGGGGAAATCAGGGATGAAGAGCTGGCATCAGCTGGCATCAATTTTGCATGATGGTGTGGATTAGTAAACATTTATATTTACAGCATTTATCAGATGCCATTATCCAGAGAGACTTACGATCAGTAGTTACAGGGACAACTTGGGGTTAAGTGTCTTGCTCTGGTAACTCTCATTCAGTTACAGATGGTCATGTGATCACAACAGCATGGTGTGTTGTTTATTAGTAGTATCATAACCTACTGTCTCTCCAATTCCAACTGATTCCAGTTAACAAGCACCTGATTTCTCATCAGAACTCATTGTGTAATTTCAGGAAATTTGAGTTTTTGTTAGCAAACTACTGTCATACTGATTCAATGGTGATACTGATATTCAGCTGAGTTTTCCTGGTGAAACATGCAAGTCTGTGGCAGGATACAGGACCAGGTTTACCATGTGGACACAGTAGGGACTCTATGTGAGGCGACAGTCATCAGAGTGATGCAAGAACCATTGCTGCTTCACACACACACACACACACACACACACACACACACATATATGCATGCACAACACTCTTGTGTTTGTGTTTCTTATACGAGTCATGTCATAGATTCTGTTAGAATAGAAGACATGTCATTTTACATTGGGGGTGGATAAAGTGGATGAACAGGGTGGGGAAGGGGGTGCGTAATTTAGGCTACACATTGCAATGTAGTATCTGTATTTTGCAGCTGTACGTTGCAATGCCATTTATTTATCATCATTTAAGGAATAGCCACAAGAAGGAGCTACTAACAACAAATGTATTTCTTAGTGATGAGTGCCTATAGATTGTATATTGCCTCGTTGTTGTCTCCAGAATCTATGATTCTTGGCAGCACAAAGCAAGAGGCTATCTGAAAATCTTTGAATATGTTAACGTTCAGGTCAGAAATATTGTGATATAATAATGTAAACCTGATCTACTGTTATTTTATGACCTATGTCTAGTTCATATAATGATTAATTTAGTTCTGAATGCATGTCAGTTTATTCAGGGTGCTGTAATTGGAAGGCTGACATCAAGGTACTCAGAGAAATCCTTGCTCCTCCTTGCAGTTGCCATGGCCTCCTTCGTGGGTTTGACTCAGGTAAATTTTATAAAAAAAATCTGAATTTGGATTATGTGATTGTTTTTCACACCACACACTGAAAATGGTTCTTCCTGATTTTAATCAGGCAATTACACACGTCAATGGTGAATAAAGTGTTGTTTTCCATTTGCCTCAATGGTTTAGTACACTGTAGGTTTGGTGATTCTTGAGTAAATTTGTCCGTTTTCTTCTGAAACAATTCCTCTCTCAGGCTTTCATGGCCAGTGTCCTACAGTTCTGCATCGTTGTCATACCCATGATGTTCTCCCTCAGCGTCTTCAACGTCATCACAGACAGCATGCTGACCAAGAGCGTCCCGTCTTCAGACACAGGTGAGAGTTGCAGCAGTAAAGCCTAGATTTAAAAGCAGAGGTAGCGGAAGCAAATTTTATGTCAAATTATAACTGATTACCTAGGCGAGGCACAGCAATTGTGAAGGCTTGGTCACCCTTCTGCTTAAGGCATAATGCAGGATAGCATTGCCATTAGATCTCAAAGCTCAAGGTGAACAAGATTAGCTATGCATGCTAAAGACTGTCCATTTAGAGCATTTAAAAAAAAATCTACAAAATTGTAAACTCTTATAAAATGCTGCAGTGTTTCACAATGACAATCACTCCACTTTCATAATACAGAGAACTAAATCCAGAGCACTGTAGTCATTTTGTGTAGCTAAGTTTGAATTTTGGATGACCTGTAGGGGACACAGCAGAGTGATCAAGGCTGATGTACAAAGAGAAGAATGGGAAGAATAAATAACAGTATGGTTTTATATAAAGTGTATATTATATATAGCGTGTGCGGGTCACATGTTATTGCTCATAAGAAAAATATTATTGCACATTTATTTCACATTGTTTTCAAGTATTCATATAAATAAGTGAGTGTTAGGCAGTGAAAATAATGTTATTGAACAGTATACAGTAGGGCTGCACGATTTGGGGGAAAAGACATATTGCGATTATTGAGATCAATATTGCGATATGCGATTGCGATATGATAAAGGACACTTGCTTGTATATCAATAAAAATTCGCAAACTAATAGTGAAATGTTTAATTTCAAAGTGAAACATACAAACTACTTATAACAACCTGAAGTGCCCAGTGCTTTCAAAATACAGTATTCTACAAATATAAAATAATCACAAAAAAATAAAATAATCACAAAAAATTATAAAATCCCGTATTATAGTTCTTACGTTTAACCAAAACTTTGTTTGGAGGCTGACTTGAACACAGGGATGCATAGCTTTGCTAGCTTAGCTAAGGTTAAGATTTGTAAACTGAGGTGAATTTCTTTAGGAAACCTTCAAAGTTTGAAAAAAGTTAACTAAACAGCTAAGAACAGTCTAAATAGTTAATGCCTACGTTTAGCCAAAACGTTGTTTGGAGGCTGACTTGAACACAGGAATGCATAGCTTCGCTAGCTTAGCCTAGCTTAGCTAAGGTTAAGACTTATAAAATGGGATTTTATAATGGCCAAATATATTCAAAACAATTGTCCCGCTTTACCTATGAAATGTAATCCCCCGGGATCTGGTTTGGAGCGTACAGCGGTTTGTACAGCCCCAAGCAGCACAAGAGTGAGGCATTTTTTGCACTTCTCTCCATAGACATGTATATGCTTCACGCCACTGCAGAGCATCTCGCAATATGGTGTTGATGTTGACGTACGATGCAGCTCGTCATGCGCCGTCTACCCATATGTCTCCGAATCGAAAGTCATGTGACCAAACACGTCACATCCGACTGAGATGTGAGATGTGAGACTTCAGTCAGCTCGCCAACTTTGAGAGAATGAGAATGGATCGGCAACATATCCGATCCAATCCATGTACTAATCATTTAAATCGCATCTTTTTGCATTCATGTAATCGCACAGACTGACATCGCGATTACGATTGTGATTAGATTAATCGTGCAGCACTAGTATACAGTATTCAATTTTAATATTGATATTGCACAGCTGTTGAAAGGAAGTCTGTGGGTTTGTGGGGTTCAACTGTGTGGTCAGTGCATGTAAAGTGGTTATGGGTTTTGGGGGGAAAAAAAATTTAGTCGGTTTGCACCTTTAGAGTCTTCCTGAGGGCAACAGGCCAAACAGATGAAAGCCAGGGTGGGAGCTGTTCTTGGTGATGTTTTTTGCTCTGCTGAGGCCACGGGAGGTGTAGATGTCTTTCAGGGAGGAGAGAAGGTGGCCAATGATCTTTTGTGCTGCCTTTATTACTTTCTGAAGCTTATCCCTGTCTGCCATGGTGCAGCTGCCGTGCCAAACTGTAATACAGTACGTCAGAAATAAGCACAACTTATTTCACATACAAGGGTGACTTCTACAGACAGAGACATGGCTGTGCCATGGGCTCTCCAGTATCATCTATTGTTTCCAACCTGTACATGGAAGAAGTGGAGGAGAAAGCACTCAACTCCTTCCCATGGTTCAGGTATGTGGATGACACCTGGGTGAAGATCAAGAGCCAGGAGGTACAGGCCTTCACAGATCACATTAACTCAGTGGACAAACATACAATTCACCAGGGAGGACTCCAATAATAACCAGCTGGCTTTCCTGGACTGTGTGGTTATTGTTGAGACTGATAGAAAGCTGGACAGAGGTTTACAGAAACTGACCAGTATCTACTGTTTGACTCACATCACCCACTACAACACAAACTAGGAGTAATCAGGACTATGCTGCCCTCGCTCTGGGTTTTCTAGTCTCCACCAGCTAGACAGCGAGATAACGATGCTCCAATAAACAGACTTGTATTTGCTTTTCTGTGCTGATTTATTGAAGAATGGCCTCTGACCATTGCCTTCTCTATGACCATCGTAAAACTGAAAAAATACAAATGTGACGATCAGCTAAATAACATAGCAAATTAGCTCGTTCCATGCGCACAGCAAACTAACACAAAATACACATTTCTAACGCTACTAATATACAAATAATTATATTGTTACCACACACACAAAAAGAAAGTGCTTATCTCGTCATAACCAATACTTACAGACAAATCTTGTCCAAAGCAACAACATTCTTGCTCAATACGGGAATGCTTCGGCACTATGTTCCGCCATCTGGATTCTTATTCTCCCGTTTTCAGAGTAACCAAAAATAATATTACGAGACAGCCACTAGAGGGAGCTATAGGCCAACTTACTGCCTGCACAAGGCAGAATAAGGACTCTGTACCATAGAGCAGAGAACATTCCCACCACCACAGAAGCCAGACATAGGGAAGACCAAGTGGGCATTTAACAAGGCAGGATTCACCTTCAAGAAAATGCCATAGGCCAACCTGGTTCTCAGGGCCAACAGAAGAACCTGGTCATTCCACACATGCAGGCTCTGAGAAGTGCACTTATGATGAATCATGATGAAGTGCTTTGAGAGGCTGGTCATGAAACACATGAAGACCCTGCTGCCCTCCACCCTGGACCCACTGCAATCTGAACCACTCCACGGATGATGCCATCGCCACCACACTGCATCTGACCCTCACCCCCCTGGACAATAAGGACACATATGCACAAATGCTGTTCATAGACTTCAGTTCAGCATTCAACACCATAATTCCTCAGCACCTAATTGAGAAGCTTAGCCTGCTGGGCCTGAACACCTCCCTCTGCAACTGGATCTTGGACTTCCTGACTGATCTAGAGGAGCGCTGGAGCTCCTCAGGGCTGTGTGCTCAGTCCAATGCTGCTCATTCACTAAGGTAACATATGCTAATAGACAATTAATGTGGCCCAAAGTGCGAGAGCAAGTCAACTGGCCTCACAGCTCTTCCTTCGCTCAGCAGCTGGACTTGTGATGGCTGGGTGATAATAGGTGATGTATGTCTTGACAATGCTCACAAGACAACAGTAAGTGCATTCAGAACTCACATCCTCCAGAATGGACGTCCATCACACTTCACTCCTTGTCATAACAGCATCAGCATGAAAGAAAAACTGAGGTATGGCAGGGAGCAGAAGTATGTCCACTCTGCCTACAAGTCAAGGTCAAAGCTAGCTGAGGAACAGCTAGGGCTAACAATCTTTCAAAGAACCAACTATGACAACAAGAGTGCCATGTGTTTCGAAGATTAACTGTTTCTAAACATCATGGAAAAAGGTCCATCAGGATGAAGAAAATAACTGGGTATCTCCTTCGCAATTCAAGTCTCCTCGGCCTGCACTTCCTAACAACAAGGATCAAGCTTTGACACTCCTCAGCTCTCTGAGATACACATTGAGCAAAAACGCTGAGAAGAATCAGCAGTTTTCTTCCTTCATGGGAAAGCTATTCAAGAACAAGCATGCAGAGAAAGCACTGCCCATCCTAGAAAGTCAAGAATGCCTGTACCTGCCCACCTTCGAGGTGTACCATGACAGACGCCATCCACTGACCAGTGGCATTACATTCCTTCTGAGCAGAACCCAGCTTACTTAGCCACCAGATCTGTGGAAGCATCACAACTTGGAGACACCATCTGGTTTAAAGGACCTGACTTTCTCCAAGTCTCCAAAGCTGGAGATGTGAGTACTTTGAGCTGATAGATCCTGAAAAGGATGTGGAAGTAAGACCACAAGTAACTGCTCTTGTTACCCACCTTGTTACTTTCATCTGAGAGGTTTCAACGCTTCAACACATTGTGCAACTCTCAGCAGGGACTTCAGTCATGTTACAAAGCTGCTTGTGGAACATCTTCACATGGAGGTGAGGCACCAAGGTCGCAGATCACAGAAGGAGCCATCAGAGCATCTGGGCTGTGGATTGTCCGTAGCAAGAGACTGATTAGTCATTCATCAATGCGTGACCTGCCGCAAACTGAGAGGGAAGTAGTGGGAATGCCATACGTGAACGCTTGTGCAATTTCCTTTCAGTTCAGGCAGATTTTGTTTCCTTTTTTACTCAGAAACAGGGCAGGATTTCCAGTGAAGTGAGGTAAAATACTTGGGTTAAATATTTTCTTGAGTAAAATTACCAGTTTCTAAAACAACTTTACAAATTACTCACAAAATTTTACACTTTACAAGCTCTGTTGCACTACATTGTTTACATTGTTTACGTGGTTTGCACTCTCCGCCATGTGCCCTTACTTGTATATTGTGTTTTTAAATCTTATATATTATGCTTATTTTGTTGTATTTAATGTTACTGTTTATATTTAATGTTGTATGCACCATGGGTCTGAGAGTAATGCAATTTCAATTCTTTGTATATCCTGTACATGTGGCAGAATTGACAATAAAGTTGACTTTTACTTTGACATTGACTAACATGAGTAATTAGTTTCTTTCCACCTCTGGTTTCATGTTAAGATAACAGATAAAACAAAGGCTTTTGGGTGGCAAAAATAAGCTAGTGAGCCACTTCCATAGCCATCTAAGACTGTTGAATTATCAAATGCAGAACTTTGGGAACTATTTTCTAAATATTGAATTTATATGAATTTTGAGTATAATGAGAACTGAATGGAACCCAGAGTCACTCATGAGCTAAGAGTTGACACTGATAAGGAATCCTGACCAAAGATTAATATGGAAGCTTCTGTCGACAAGTCAACTGCAGTGTCGCAAATGTCCTTTGTCATGCACTCCCACCACACATGGCATTTCTCTCACTGAGAAAAGCAATAAAGACATCTTATCTTGTCTTGTCTCTGGGTTGTTTTTTGGAGACCCTTGGTGTTCCATGAACAGAGTTTAATAAAGCTCATGACAGAGAAACTACTCATCAATACATCCATATTATAGAGGGCAAGGGAAGCGGGAAGCAACCCACCGATTTCAGTGAAAAACACGGGTCTCCAACTGAGCAATGAAAATAAAATAAATACATAACAACCAAAGCAAAAACAGACCAAGGGTCCTTCTCCAAAGAAGTGGGGATCAATCAGAATATCTAAAGTTTAAGTTTATTGTAAGTAGTGGTGGGCCGTTATCGGCGTTAACGTGAGACTCTTATCGGCGATAAAAAAACATATCGCCATTAATCTATTCACAAAGTTGGGTTGGGAGCTGGGTCTATACTACGCAAGCTATTGTGCTGGAGTTAAATGGTTACACTAGATTTATAAGTATATTTCTTCTTTCTTGTGTCTTTTAGTTTCTTATTTCCTAAAGACTTTTATTTCAGGTCTCTTTGACACATGGCGAGAGGTGCGTGGGGTTTGTGTGCCAAAAGTTATTTCTTTCATTTTAATTTATGTACATATTAGGAATATTTTGCATGTGTGTTATTTTGTGAATGTTTTTTTATGTTCTTTTAATACTGTATATTGTAGAGAGAGGTGCAGAAAGACGCGATTTGTGAAGCAATGTTCTGACGCGACCTTGCTTTTTGTACAGGAATGCAGTATTGTAAATTGTGAATGCTTTATGTTAATGTTCAGTTCTCTTGGACACATGGCGTGAGTAGAGAGGTGCAGAAAGACTCGATGTTCTGACGCGACCTTGCTTTTTGTACAGAATACACTTTGCACAGAAATTCTCTTCGGTGTCAGCTCATCATTTGTGGTTCAAGAAACAAAATCAAAAAGTTACACAACGCAGAAGAAGAACCGCTACACTATGATTACTTGCACCTTGATATTTTAGCGCGGATGTATACCTAGCCGAATTGCACTGTAGGGTGCGTGAACGAGTCTTTGAACTGTGAAATTACCACATCAAACGTGATGTGGTAACATGGATGCAGCTATTTAACTGAATAAACAGTTGGTAAACACAAGTACATCTTATTGAACATAATTTATTTTCATCACCAATTATCATAGTAGAACAACTTTCTCAAGCAGTTTGTGAAGCATTTTGGAAACAGGAGATGAGCCCCTGGTCTAATGCGCCACCTGGCTTGAGAAACCCATTCTCAAAGACTTACTTTTAGTCATTATTTGGGTAGCACACATATTCTGAATGCCTTTGGCAGAATTCAAATGAGCCATTTTAATCTAGATTAATGTAGATTAATCTAGAATCTAGATTGATCTAGATAATTTTTTCTTACTCTAGATTAATTCCAAGATTACAGTGAGATTAATCTAGATTAAGAAAATGAATCTATGCCCACCTCTAATTCTAAGCATATCTAAGTTTACGGTGTACTAAAGCAGGTTCAGGTCATGGTGCTTGTAGGATTTGTGTGTGAGTTTGTGTTTATCCCTGTGTTCCAGGTACAATGATGGGCCTGTGTGCTTCAGTGCAGTCCTTCATGCGCACTGTCGGCCCCACAATCGGTGGCTTCCTGTATGAAAACTACGGTGTGCCATCGTTCGGATTCATTCAGTTTATGGTCAACGCTGCTGTCTTCACTTTCCTTTTCCTGGGAAGGAGAGCTGAGGAGCACAGAGACTAACTGCCATTACAGTGTCTCCTGGACTGACATATCCATCCATCCAATATTATAATTTGTGTAATCATATGGATGCTATTTTAATACATTTTTATGGGTTTAATTTTGAGTGAGATGTTATAACCTACCTCCTACAGCTTGTCTCTGACTATGATCATTTGCACATGTAGGATAATGTAATTTAATACTGATTTATACTTATTGTGCAAAAAACTCTTACTTTAGTCTTTTATGAATGAAATGGACCTCGTTCAGTGATCTATGAATAAAATTAATTATGTTGAAAGTAAAAAGGTGCTTGAATGTGAGTTTATTCAGACTTGTACATCACACACATATTATATATATGCCAGTCTCCGTTTTTTGGGCTCTGACCAGGGTCTGTTGGACTGTTCTTATATTAGCCTAGGATGCTCCACGCAGCTTTGTTGTATGCCTCTTGTTGTGCTAAAGGAAGGCCACAAGGGCGGCTATTAATGGGTTGTGTGAACAGCTGCGAATCACCATTAGTAAAGGTAAGTGCAGTTTTGTTTATGTAATTATTCTAGATGGATTGCAGCGTATAAGTAGTTATACATGGCTAAATTTATGTGAATGATTTTTCACTATTTTTGCTCTGCTTGCCATGGTGTGTTTGTGAGTTTTCGAAATTTAGCAGTATGGTTTGTTGTATTTTTTTTCTTGCATAACAGTGTAAATTCTTAGTTATAATTCATGTTGATGGTAAGAAAAAAAGAACAACATTAAATGTTTAAACAGTGTTTGCATATTCGATAAGTGTTATGTAGTAACAATATTTACATAATTAAGATTTTGCCTCCAATTTCCTTCTCCTCTCTTATAAGTATGCCCTGTACATTTTTTTTGGGTGAGCCGTTTCACTTCAGTGCTGTAAGTACATAGATGTGATTTGCAATGCTCTAAAATGTTACATATTCTTACATAAGGTTACATGTAAGAATTATCTGTAATACATTGTGTTTTCGTCTTCTTTTGACATGCCAAAGATAAGGAGATGATGATGCCTCACCTTGAAGACTGGTCTGGAAAATTATGTGATACACTGCAACACAGCACACGGTGCGCTCAACAAAATGTGTCCTCTCCTTTTAACCTATCACCTTGGTGAGCAGTGGGCAGCCATGACAGATCCCTCTTCAAGGGGTCTCCGATCTCAAGTGAATCTATTCTATTTTGTTGTCCCTAACTGGTGGAACAACTTGCCCTGTTCCATAACTGTACATTTAAACATATTTGTCCTTTTGGTTTCGTCCATAACATGGACACTTGTACATGTGCGTGGTTGTGGAGAAGAAGAGGCGTGAGCTGAATTCCTACATGTACCAGCACTGCATAAAAGGTAGAATGGATTGAATGTATGCAAAGTTACACTTACAGTGAATCATTAAAGCAAGAATCGTAAATTATTTTTTTTTACAGCAAGAAGGAAGAGTTTGAACATACTTTCTTGCTCATTCACCAAATTAAGCACAGTCTTCTGTGTTTTCTGAAAGATTTGCTATGAATATACTTCCTGAGCTTTACCTGTAAACACACTGCAACAATAAAGTCCACACTTCAACAGGCCACTTTAAAGTCAGCATTGTTCTATCAGAAAATGACAGAAATATTTTTCATACAAATGTTCCAACAAAATCCTCCGCTGACCTGTCTTAATTAATAATAAAATCAGTCACTTTTAAAAAGCATTTTGTGTTGTCTTTGACTAAAATTTTAATCTGTTTGTTTGACATAGAGTGACATAGTGTGACATTGACATAGTGTGACATTTTAGTGTGACACACATTGAGGAAAAAAAGAAATGGTAAAGGAAATGTTTGCTCTATTTGTTTACGTCTTCCAGTCACAGCAAGCAGGTTAAATGACATGATTTTTAGCTTTTTAATTAGCTACAATTACAGCATTATAGTAGTCACTAAGAAAGCTCTTTCCTTGACAATAAAATAATGAAATAATAAACCTTATGACGTAGACACATTTCAAAGTGTTCTTGTGAGCATTATAAGATTGAAAGTTAAATACCAGCACAATTGTGATGTGGTGCGGTGGCAGTCAGCATGCTGTGTTGTGTGCATATGGGGACTTGGCTGAGTATTTAAAAAGCCAACAAGCAAAATACCAGTGGTCCATACAAGGTAATAGCCCTTGTATGGTTCATATCATATCTGACCGATCGGTATCAGTTTGTGGACATCAATTGTGATTCATCTACACATAGTAAAGTGGAGTTTGGTGTTCCACAAGGTTCTGTCCTAGGTCCGTTACTATTTTCCTTATACATGTTACCTTTAGGTCACGTCATTCACAAACATGGTATTAACTTTCATTGCTATGCTGACGACACACAGTTGTATCTATCAGCAATGCCAGATGAGAGGCAGCAGCTGAACAGAATAGAGAATTGTCTGAAGGACATTAGACAGTGGATGATCACCAACTTTCTTCTGTTAAACCCTGATAAGACAGAAGTTCTTGTACTTGGCTGACGTTAGCTGGCTGATTACATCAGAACTCTTGATAGCCTTTCTATCTCACCAAGTAAAGGATCTAGGTGTCCTCATTGATACAGATCTTGCATTCGATTCGTATGTAAATAATATCACTAGGATAGCATTCTTTCACCTTAGAAATTTTGCAAATATAAGAAACATGATCTCAATGCACGATGCAGAAAAGTTGGTCCATGCATTTATTACATCAAGGTTAGATTACTGCAACGCATTACTGTCTGGATGCTCTAATAGGTGCATGAGTAAACTCCAGCTAGTTCAGAATGCTACAGTCAGAGTTCTAAGTAGAACTAGGACATATGACCACATCACCCCAGTCCTACAATTACTGCACTGGCTACCCATCAAATTTAGGATTGATTACAAAATATTACTTTTGACCTATAAAGCTCTAAATGGTCTGGCCCCGCAGTGTGAAAATTTGGTTATTTATGACCCGCCACGCGATCAACAGTGTTGGACTGTCTGGTGGTAGTGGAGCTGAAGGATCTGAGTGGAGCAGACAGGCTCTAGCCGCACACTGTCTTTTCCCTGGTTTCATATGACTCCACGGAGCAGATCTTTCTCCTATAGAGCTCTTCAGTTGTGGAACGGCTTACCCTTATTGTGCCCGCGGTCCACAAATATAAGGTGTTGCTGGGTTGTAAATATAAAACCAGTGATGTACACATGCAAAATAACGGTCTTTTGTATTTGCAAAAAGCATTGCATTTGTCTAAAAGCTATTGCATGGTGTCCATATTTCCGAATCAAGTTTCATTTGTGGATGCCACTCATTTCATTTGCTAATTATTGGGCATTTGTGGACAGTTTTGGCAGGGTTCAATCTCCATAATACGCATGCGCTGGTGCTTTCGTAAACTCACTGTAGGCATCATGGGATTTGTAGTTCTTTACTCGAGCAAATTAAGAAACAAAGCGGTGTGTACAGTTATATTTATTATAAGCAGGCTTTAGTGAAAAAAAAACAGTTTTCAAAGCACATTCGAGAAAGGGGGAAAGAGAATTTCACCTATATTTCTCCTGATGTCGGAGAGGAAGATTTGAGCAGCGCCGTCAGTTCCAGTTTGAAACAACATGGCAGAAAGCAGCAGAGCGCAAAAACTGGAGCTAATAACCCAGCGATTACGAGGATTTCCCGACTTTCCGATTAAAGGGATTCTATTCAGGTAGTTTATCAGAACGATCACATGACTGTTGTGCTTTTAGATTGGTGTTGAACTTCGATTGTTTATGTGCGCTTTATTCCTGCTCTTCACAGGGATATCTGTCCCATACTGAAAGATCCAAAGTGCACTGCTGCTGTCACCGACTTGTTTGAGGAATACGTTAGGAAGAAGCATCCTATTGTTGATCTCATAGTCGGTGAGTGAATTCATTTCAGCCTGGGAAGCCATCACCTTGGTGAGCAGTGGGCAGCCATGACAGATGACTTGGTTGGTTTGCTTGCAGGATTGCAGCTAGAGCTTGATACCTACAGGAAACTGTAGGTATCAAGTCCTTCTAAATATGTAAATTTTTTACTAGCCTGTGCTAGCTGAAATCTGATGCTTTTCATGGTGAAAATCGTCTCTTCGTCTGTCTGCTGGTGGGTTTAGGTCTTGATGCCCGTGGCTTCCTGTTCGGGCCACTGCTGGCTCAGAGGCTGGGAGTGGGATTTGTTCTGGTTCGGAAGAAGGGGAAACTTCCTGGTCCTGTTAAATCCTTGTCTTATGACCTAGAATATGGGAAGGTGAGTCTGATTGTTGAAGCAGAGAATGAAAAAGCAAATGTCAGTAGAAAGCAGATTCCAAAGGTTTCCCATTTCTAGGCTGATGCTGAAATACAAGAGGATGCTATCGCTCCAGGGCAGAAGGTGCTGGTGATTGATGACCTGTTGGCTACTGGTGGTGAGAGAGAGATTGCGACATTAGCTGAAGTATAGCCAAGGCCAAAGGTTTTGAGAATGACACAAATACTTTTTTTCACAAAGTTTGCTGCTTCAGTGTTTTTAGATCTTTTTCTCAGTTGTTTCTGTGGTGTATTGGAGTATAATTATGTTTTAAAGGCTTTTATTGACTATTACATCAAGTTTAACCAAACAGTTATATTTGCTGTATTGGCCCTTTTTTTCCAAGACCTCGGCAATTCACTGTGGCATGCTGTCAATCAGCTTCTGCACCACATCCTGACTGATGGCAACCCATTCCTTTATAATCAGTGCTTAGAGTTTGCATGCACACCTGCCTGCTGCCATTCTTGAGCAAGATCTGCACTGGTGGCACCCTGATCCCGCAGCTGAATAATCTTTAGGAAACGGTCCTGGTGCTTACATGACTTCTTGGGCACCCTGAGTTCATTTTCATGGCAAAGAGGGTCTGATCACTCTTCCATAACATTATGGCAATTTGCATATACTCTACAATGTAAATTCTGTGAAAAACATTATTTGTGTTATTCTCGAAACCTTTGGCCTTGACTGTACACTATGCTGCAAAATGGAAGCAACATACTTCTTCTTGTGCCTACAGGAACCCTGTGTGCTGCATGTGAACTGCTGAAGGTGCAGCAGGCTGTGGTGTTGGACTGTCTGGTGGTGGTGGAGCTGAAGGATCTGAGTGGAGCAGAGCGGCTCAAGCCGCACACTGTCTTTTCCCTGGTTTCATATGACTCCACGTAGATCCTCCTCTACCTGTAATCATAGTGTGCCATTTATTTCCTCCTGGTGACCACATTCTCATTCCTATTTGTTTAATTTATTCAGTTCTGATTACCTTTGATTTAAAGTTCACTATTGGAATTTTGTGTACTGGCAAAGCAGGTGTGCATTTTATTAGAGTAAAAATGTTTTTTTTTTTTTTTTTACAAAGTACATTGTTAAATATGCCAGAAAGGCCATGTGCTTAAGAAATAGTTTTGTGCAATTAAACTTGCTTTAAATAAAACACATCCTACTAACTTACCTTGTAATACAGGACTTATTATTACTACTGCTAAAACTGTGTTAGTGTGCAGAGCCTGTAGCTGCTGATCCACAGGTGATGTAAACTGCTGGAAGCCAGTCATTGTGGGAGACAAACTAAGATATAGCGACTTAAGAGTTCCAAATAATCATCTTTGATTTACAATTTTGAGGTTTACACCATATTGTAGATTTGACTGATTAAATGCAATACAAGTGATCATGCTTGTTAATCTTAGAAATTCCCCATGAAACTCACCTACTTCAAGAAAGAAAATGGATAATTGTTGTACATTGTTTCGTCTGTATCAGTTATGATCAGCTGGTACACTGAATCAAGCATTACAGTAGTTTTTCCACAAGTTCTCTATCACAGACCATGAAGGACATTTAAAATCAAAGAATTGATATGAAATGGCAATTTGTTGTATAGATTTTATTGAAAATTTAAACTGTCAAAACAAACGTGATTAATTCAAAATGCACATTTCAAAATGGTCAGACACAGCCATTCAAAAAAAAAAAAAAAAAAAAGACTGCAACAGTGTTCTCCATATAGTAGTAGTCACTCTCTTCTTTCCTGCTCTTTTATCTTCTGCCCAAGTCTCTCCATTACAACCCCCATATCCAAGGTCTTATTCAGTTTCAGGTAACAGTTCTTTCTTATCGGGTGAACAGTCAGCCAATTGGGAAGGAGCTCTGCTAGGAGGCGAAGGTGTTTCTCCATTTCTCCTGAAATGTCAAAGTAAAAACAGCTTCAGATCAACATCCAATAGGGCATGTCCAAATTCTCCTCTCAGTTCAGAAGACAGATTTTGAGATGCTCTCAATATGCAAAACAAACACCTACATTGATTAATTTAATCTCCTGGTTAAGTTAGTTAATACCAATTTAAAAAAATATATATATTTTTTCCCCACAAGTATACAGGGAGTATTGCCCATCCAAAACTGAACTGTGGATTTAGAGTACTGTAAACTGCCAGGGTGTCTCAATTGAGTCAGTCATTAGCAAATACCAAAATGAAAAATCATATGGGATGCACACCATGGCTCAGAGGGGAGCGGTAACTGGAGACCATTCGATTACAGGCCAGCTCCATGATTAGGGATGGTTTCTTCTCAGCAATGAAAACATTTCGCAGGATCCGTGCCAGCTCTGCTAGGCGTGACATCATCAGAAGGCGATCCTCTTCTTTAGGATTACGGGTCATGGCAATCTGGAGCTTTTGGGCCTCCTTTGCACGTATCTGTCATATAAAGGAGGGTGAGATGAGCTGTTTGGAGAACACAGCTGTTTGGTAACAGAAATTTACTGAAGTATACGAAAACTACTAATTGTTGCTCCTACCCTTTCCAGCAGAGACTGGGAGACGCCCTTAAGGGCACTTGGTGTTTCTGCAGGGGTCACAGTTGCTCTGGGAACGGACACTACTTCTTTGGAACATGCAATTTCTGCTGTCTTTAGAGCCATGTTAGCAAGAGCTTTCTCCATCTGACAAATTAAAGATTTAATTACACATTTAAAATCAAGCTGTGTCAGAAATATAGGCATTCAGTACCTACAGGACCTCAACCACAAAAAGCACGAGTTTCATTTCATTCATAAGGCAATTCAGAACTAAGGCTGTTGTGAATTGTGAAAGTTCTAAAGCTGCATGCATGTTCTGGAACACACAGTTCTAGAAGGAATGCAATGAGGAAATGATTGCTCACCTCAGACACTGTAGACAATTTTTTAGACGATCAGAATGCAATTGTCAACTCAGGAGTCATTTCAAATGGCAAGCTGAGTGCATGGTTACATTCTTACTCAATCCAGATTGTTCAGACTAACCTTAGGGGTCATTAGTGAGCGGGCGTTGTCCAGGACTTCTTGGGCTGTGGACAGTTTCTCTGTCTGTGGGGGCTGTGGCAGTTCACTGGATACAACATTTGGTACCTCATCCACTCTAAACCTGGGGTGCCAACGTTTCAGCAGGTCATCAGGTACGCACACTGGAGGGTCCAGGGAGGCCAAGAACCTCTGAGAACAATCAGATAAATGAACTCAAATAATGCATACAAAAATACAAACAAACTTCCAGTTCCCGAGTGCCGATTTGTTTTGACACATACACAAATGGTGTAGAATGAAACACAAGGACATCTGACAAACAAAATATGCTAAATGCAGGCAACTATACATCCACAAACCTTGTGATGTATCTTCACAACATCCACCAGATTGTGGTGAAAGATCTTCCTCCTCTCTAAAAGACGAGAGGCTGAAAGAACAGGCTGAGCACTATTTTTTTCTGCAAGTAAAAGAAAGAAATGTGAGCAGGGAAATTACTTTTGATTTGAAAAAGAAACATCCAGGAACCATTTAGACCTTCTTCAATGACTGGCTCTATGGTGAGCTGGTAGCTAGACCGCTTCATGGTTGCGCTAAATGTAGGGATGTTCTTCTCCTGTCTGAACACATAGGCTGAAGGGTACACAGTCTTAATTTGACCAATGTGGCTTTCATCAAATTGCCTAGAAACAAATGAAATTTATACATTAAGCATATTCTGGAAATCTCAGTTAAAAAAAAAAAAAAAAGCCTTCATCTTGATTACTTCTCTTTTAGATTTACTTGCTTACTTGTGCATCATATCCTGGACACCCCTTTTGACCTTAGCAAAAGTGACCGTTTCTGTACGGTTGAACAACATGCCCACAATGGTCTCCATGCTGCGGAACATCTCTGCAAGAACCTTGTACTTGAACGGCAGAGTGAGTCCGGGTGGGACATCATGAGCAAGAGTATGAAAGCGCTGGAACGCTGGGAGTTTCTCCCTGAGGACAGAAGACCAGACACTGGGAAATGCTGCACACATCCTGCCAGTTCAGTAGAATGCATGACTTATAAGAGCTCACCCCTCAGAGATGCCGATGGTTTCCTCTGGAACTGATCTGTCCTCCTCCACAGCCTTCTCCTTTCTCTCTTGCACCTGCGCTGTGAGCTCTCGAGCCCGGTCCAGGCCTGCCTTAAGATCAGCTAATGTGGACACAGGGGTGGGGGAGGGTGTAAGGACACTCTCAGCTTTTCCCTTCAACTTCTGGAGGCGATACTTGAGACCAACTATGTCTCCTTTCAACAAAGGTCTCTGCATCAGGATGAGATATAAAACCTATGGTTATCAAGCAAAAAAAATCCAAATCACAAGCCCAACAGACAGATGCAGTAGTCCAGATATGACTGGCCATTACCTTGGTAGTAGCAGGTAACAGGGGACTGCTTGGTCCCTTCACTTGGGTCACTGCAGTATTGTCTGTGTGGTTTACAAGGTTCTTTGACTGTTTATCAACTGACTGGACAACAGGACACTCAGGGGGAGTCACAGAGACTGAGCCAGGTACCTAAACACAGAAGCAGAGCTTCACACTCCACTTTCCACCTCCAGCACTAATTGAATCCAGTGTAATCAATACTTTAATCCAGTGTGAAACTAGCTTTTAACAAAAACCCCACTGATCTAGCTGGGAGACCAGTTCAGCAACGGCTTGAATCACTAGAGAAGCAAACAAGCGTTAAACCATACTTACTTGTTCTGCTGGTGGTGAACGCAAGGACATGTACCATAGTTAAAAAATAGTGGCTATTTAACTACTTAAAGAGCAAAAAAAGCATGAACTGACCCGCTCCTGCTCTCCTTCTCTGTACAACGCAAGCTTTCTAGCCGCCTGACTCCTTCCACCTTTATCTCGGGGATGTGAGACTCTGGGACGCTTCTTGGCGGTGCTGTGCTCCGCCGCCACCGAAGAAAAGACCGGCGAAGCAACGTGGAGCTTGGTCTCGGCTGAAGTCCGTTTCGGGGTCCGTGGGCTCGAGTGCAGCTCATCTGGCTTCAGCTCAAACGCATCCCTCACGGGAGCAGAAACCGCTTCGTCGACGAGTTTCAGAAACTCCTCCTGGACACAGCTGCGCTCGGCGGGCTCGACTCTTCTCGCCCGCGTCGTGGACCTTGTGAATCTTTTGTCCGCATGAGGGACATTGCGCGCGGCCGCCACAGCCTTCTGTAAAAACCTCTCCGGTCCAGCTTTCTTACTCTGTGTAAAGTAATCGGTGACCCGAGCCTGAGCCATCTCACAATTGGCGACAACGGTACAACAGCGGTAGCAGCAGCTATTAAAACAACTGCCTGCAGTCGACCCACCGGAACCAGCTGGCCAGGCGCTTCCTCATAAACTTTCGCGCGAAAACACGTCACGTGATCAGGGTACGCCCATATACTCAACACCATTGGGCAGTGTTTAATCAATCAACACATTCTGAGTGGTGGTTGGTCAAAGACGAGAAGCGTGAAATAACACGATGACAAGCTTAGTATATTTATCATTACAATTAGAGACATTACTAACGTAAATGTGGTGTTTCTACGGGACATTTTCTCACTCTATGATTCTCGCGATTTAAATGCGAATTCAAATCGAAAGGCGAGAACCACATGGGTCAAAAAACATGACCATATTTTAATCGAACTTTGTTGGTTTCATATTTCATCAAACACATGGATGACAGTTTACGTGGTGAACATATTTTTTTCTTTAAACTAAAAAACGGTACCAGCTGCTTCAGTGTTTATTCATTGGGGTTTTGTGAAATAACTCTGATGTGTTTATTTACATCCAATAACAAGTGTAGATCAGGAGCTTTTATTTGACATTTTGATTCCTCAAAGGTTTATCTGCTATATTTTTTAGCCCTCATAATTTGCTCAGGTATTTGCCCAGTATCAGAGATCTTGTTGAGCAAATTAGGAAGACAATGCATCGTGTATGATCTGTTAAATTAAATGCTTAGATTTTCATGCTGTTTGGCGTCGCTGGATGGCGCCACCGTGTCACCGTCTTCATAATCTGAACCCGCTGCTTCACCCCATGCTCGTAACTGGAGTGAATGAGGAGGAGTAGAAAGTTGAGGTAAATGTGGAGAAGGGCCCGGTCAAGTCTGAGTTCGTTGGGACCGTGGACGGCATTTGGTGGGAGAAAAGAGTAAACAGATTACAGGTTACATGCTGGTTATGGAATAATCGTGGACGCGCCGCCCGCAGGCTCTACTCTGTGTGTGTGTGTGTGTGTGTGTGTGTGTGTGTGTGTGTGTGTGTGTGTGTGTGTGTGTGTGTGTGTGTGTGTGTGTGTGTGTGTGTGTGTGTGTGTTAGGAACTGAAAGAACAGTTCTGCCATTGAGGCGCGCGCGTGATTCACTTTTTCCATAAACTCTTCGCCGTAGCTGCATATCGCGCGCAGGACTCGTTTTTTTTGGACTTCGCTGAAGAACTCGGTGTCTGCGTGTTGGGTTTACGTGATCGGACGCCTGCAGGGAAGCATGTTCTGTGGCGCGTGTGGGCTGGACGAACCCGGTTCGGGGGACACGCGCTGATGGATCTCCGGGTTCTGTGCTCGCTGCTCTGCGGATTCGCGCTGCCCGCCTTTCTACTTGCAGGTAAGACATTACAAGGGTCATAATAAGTAGAAGCTGATAGAATATGGACTAACGAAGGCCACACGCTCGAAGTGAACATATATATTTAAAATAACTAGACTTGTGAGCTAGGTGTCCGGTCCTGTAGGAGTTCAATCCCCCATTTCAGGTGTGGCTTTACACATCGGCTTCTGGGCCTAAAATGACACTTGGACTTAAGACACTTTTTATTTTAACCATGGTAGATGCAATTCTTTGCCTTTCATGTGTTTGATACTGTAATTATTTTCACATTGTTTGTATGAGATGTTTTAGGTATGTATATTCCCCTTTAGGCAGAATGACCAGGGTATAGATCATGTTGGGGAAGAGTGCACACCTGAGACCAGTTTTAGTGTTCTAGGTCAGGACCCTTTTCATTTGTGTCCTGCCGTTTTTAGTGTCACGTTAGAGGTGAAAGGTCTTTTAATCCTCTCTGCCTGCCTGACATTTCCGTCTTGTGGGCATTGCGGTCCTGGATCTAGTTTAAATCCTTTAGATAAACCTGGAGGATGACTGTGGTGCTGTTGCAAGTCTGAATAATAATTTATTTCAGGCTTGCACACAAATTTGTATGCAAATGAACATGAATGTAAATTATATCTGATGAAGTGTTTTTCACACATGATTACAGAACTTAGGAGAACATAAGTCATTTTTTGTAATTCTTTTGTCTTTATGAACCTGTGCTGTGCTTGGTTACTGCTGGTCTGTTATTAAAAGACCTACCTGCCTGGAAAGATCTTTCTGGAGCCAACTGGCCCAAATAATCCTCTATCTGTGACACGCAGCTCCATACATTGCAGACACATCAGGAAAACATTTCAGGTTCAGCTCAACAGAGCAGTGACTGCACACAGGCCCTGGCGTGAACTAAGGGTGGATGTCACTAGGGTCCCAGTGGGACAAGTTCATCATGCATCCACTCATTATGCATTTGACACTGCTGTTTAATGGTTGAGGAACAAGTTTTGGAACAATTAGCAGGTCTGTACATAACAGTCAGAAACCCTGATGTTTGCAATGGTAGCCATCTTTTTCCATCAAAACAGGATGCAGGTCATGCTGAGGAACCTAGCAGGCTGTAATTTCCCTCCAACAATAGGATCTTTTCTCAGCTGACCCCATGGTTTCATTGAGGTTTGGGTCCATGTTCCTAAATAATATGCATATCACTGTACGTTCCCACTCAGTCTGTAATGATGAAAATTGTCTATAACTTATGTGATAAGTTATTAAAAGTAAAATGGTATTTCCTACAGAAAAAGCTATCAAGACAGCCGTACGATATACTTTAACTTCCATTCTTAAATGCACTGCATTAAACAGTTCATATCCTTTTTTTAAGGATAGATGAGGCCATTGTTGAAGTCTTGATCATTTACGTGTGTGAAGCAGTTTGAATGGATGATGAGAACCACATCTGGGTCTGAGTCATCCAGTTTAATTATAATGCGTCCTGCTAGTTTGGAGTGAGTCAAGAGTCCCATACTATAGAGCCAGATGACTGGGTTATGTGTTGTGTAACATCCTGATTTATACACAGTGCTGTACTATAATAACTGCTGTAGTAATTCCTGTATGTTTGTGGGTGTAGATTTAGCTTTATAGTATATGCTTTGATCACAGCAACAATGTGGTATTTCGAGAGTCATGCCATGATTCTGGAGACATGCAACTATAACTGAAATCCCCTTTCTCAGAAGTGAAGGTAGTGACATGTTATCTGTAGTTTTCATTTGGATTGTGGGTAACTGAAGGCCTTCATCAACACACCTTCGGATTGATTGGAGGTGCTGATACCAGGACCGGCCAGACCTGGTGGTGCACCTGTTGAATCATAGTAACAGGAAATTATATGGACTGACAGTGTTTCTGTTGTGTTCAGAGCAGCTTCCTGGAGACGCGGTTCCTGCTGGTACTTCTTTGCCAAGCTTGAGTCACAAGCTGCCCCTGGTTTCCTGTGTATTTTTACATCTACGGCAGCAATGCAGTTTCAGATTTCCTGTGGAGCAGATTGATTTAGGTGTAGTTAAGGGTTGGGGCTTAGTGTGGAGTCTGAAGTCCTGCAAAATCACACACATACAGTAAAAAAATAGTCCAACGCAGATTCCATCGAATGTACAGTACAGGCCAAAAGTTGGACACCTTTTCATTCAATGTGTTTTCTTTATTTCCATGACCATTTACATTGGTAGATTCCCACTGAAGGCATCACAACTGAATGAACACATGTGGAGTTATGTACTTAACAAAAAAGGTGAAATAACTGAAAACATGTTTTATATTCTAGTTTTTTTGCTCTGATTACTGGTTTGCACATTCTTGGCATTCTCTCGATGAGCTTCAAGAGGTAGTCACCTGAAATGGTTTTCCAACTGTCTTGAACGAGTTCCCAGAGGTGTTTAGCACTTGTTGGTCACTTTGCCTTTACTCTGTGGTCCAGCTCACCCCAAACCATCTCGACTGGGTTCAGGTTACTGTGGAGGCCAGGTCTCCACTTTTTGTTAAGTACATAACTCCACATGTGTTCATTCATAGTTTTGATGCCTTGAGAGAAAATAAAGAAAAAACATTGAATGAGAAGGTGTGTCCAAACTTTTGACCTGTACTGTATATCAACACACACACAGATGAGCTGGATTAAGGGAAGTTTACAAAACGTTTTATTTTAGTCCAAAGAAATGCTCTTCTGTCCCAAAATTCTGTTGAAAGACTGTAAAACTATATACCTGCCCCATAACAGCGCACTTTCTGAATCTTTAACTTACAGCCATCTTGCCCCATCACAATACCAGAATTATATAAGAGATATGAGTACTGCTAATAAGAAGGCAGATATATTGTTGTGGTCACATAACTGCTGTTGTGTCTTCTACATTGGTTATTGTCTGCACCATGAAACATGCAGCCCAGATTCCTTCCTTGTCCTGTCTTTCAACGGAAAGTTTTTGCTGCTTATTTTTTTACGACTAAGACACTTTCCAAACCATGTCGTCATTCCAAGTCAGGAAATGGCAGGCTGCATACTTTTTCATATGATGTAGTACAGGGTTTCTGCTAAGATTTTAGGATACAGATTTTGATCACAGTTTTTTTTTGATCACAGATCATTTTAATACAAGTATAATGTTGATCTAAGAAGAAAGGGAACACACAGAAAGGCATCATTGAATATTACTGCTGGTCTCCTGATATCAAATTAACTGGTAGAAAAGTAGCTGAACACTTGGTTCAGTGCAAGTTGATTCTTGGAAAGAAGGAGTAACACAACAAACCATAATTCATAATTGTAAATGCCAGGCAGTTTCCAAGTATGAATGCTTGGATGAAAAACATCACAATTAATGGGCTGAATAGTTTAGATCCTCTGCAAACTCTTTTTTTCTGATAATAAGGCGAAACCTTGCTTTGCAAGTGAGAGGAGGACATCCTGCCACCTCACCTACGAACTTTCCCAGTGTAACGTGATACCAAAGACACGTATACAAGCCAGTCCTGGTTCTGCTGAAGTTTTCCAGCGCTGAAGCCACTGAAGAGTTAAATGTGTGATCACTGTCATGGCTTTCTCTGCAGGGTTAATGACTCTGGACCATCTGTTGAGTTGTCAAATTCCATTCATTACTGGGCTTCTATATGAAAAGATTAACTTGTTTCTCTCAGTGTGAAGGCATGGCTGACATGGTGAGATAAAGCCTGAGGGGCTCCATGCATGTAATCCTCCGCTCTACACCACAGCTGTGTCAGGCAGAGGTATGGTGGCCGCGTGACACGCTGCAGCTGCAGATTCAGTGTCAAATGATGCAGAAATAAGGCAGGAAGTGACATGAGATGAGCAGGATTTGGGGGCATTTGGTAGTTCTTCTGTGGACAGTTGCATGTTGACAGTGTGGAAGAGAATCTCCTCTGCAAGGCGTCTCTGGCGTGCCTTTTCACATTATCTTGTCATACCACATGGAGCACGGATGGTCTTTCAGGGGCACCAGCTCTGATAGGCCATCTCTGATGATGGAGTCCCGTTGGGTGGAGCTGTTACATTTTATTTAGACAGTCTGGGGGTGTAGGCAGCTATCACAGTGTCTAATTATTTGGCAGCGCTGTGACTTTCGAGATCTGAATACAAGGGTGGGCTTGTGTGCTGCTTTTGTGGGGATTTTCAGTGTAGGCCCTGCCACCAGTTCCTAGAGGACAGTCTGACGTGTCAGTGTTGTATGTGTTCACACCCACAAGTGGCCAGCGGGCCCTGACTAGTGATCATTCCTGTGGAAATGCAAACAGAAGAGGAGCAGTTTCCACTTTGTTTGGTTTCCTCTTAAGTGCTTTGTGTTGAGGATTATTAATGATAATAATAGTGTCTCTTGCTCTGCAACAGGAAATGCTGGAGATCTGTCAGTGTGGTGAAAGTTTGATCTCTCTACCAATTCCAAAAACAATTCATGTTTTTCAGTTGTCACTGATATTTTTTCCCCCTTGCCATCCCTGTGGTGGGTTTGAGCACACATCTAATTGTACATTTGAGGAAGAACATGGTACGTAGTGAAAAAAGAGATTTTTTTTTTCTCTTTCTGTTGTTGTTATGCCTATAATACATGACTCAGTTCATTTGACTTTGAACCTTGCTGTTTAGTTATCCTGTGTATAAAACTGGAAAATAATTTTAAGCACCAAACCCAATTTGCTGTTTAATGTAGGAGCCTGTCAGATACATGATTGTTTCCATTTGTCAAACATTGTCGCCTCCCAGTCATTTTCATACATGTATTGGTCTGTACTTGCTTAACTAGTGTTGATTTAACTGATCATCGGCCAGTGTGAGCAACTCTGTGATCCTTTACTGGTCTCACAATTTGATTCAATTACAATTATCAATGCCTCGATCCATCACGATGCTCTGGATAAGGGCATCTGCTAAATGCCTAAATGTAAATGTAAATACAAAAGTTAAGGTCTCATACACCTGTGTGGATGTTTTGATTTGCTACAATGAGCAGAAATACTGTTGCCGTTCAGTCCACGCTATATACTGTCGTATATACTGTTAGTTCTCCTTTAAATGCACTGTGCTATGGGTGGAGTTAGTCGTTTCCCCTGGCATATTGACACTCCACCAAGCAGGGGAACCGAGCAGACTGGTCCAAGCTGCTGTGGTCCCTTCATTATTTCCTTTTGTATTACATAAAAGCAGTAACTTTTGGTACATATAATGTCACCATCTCATGTACAAGCGGTTACCAACATTTACCCAGGCGTGGCGGAACTGAGGTGCTGTAAGTTTATTAAATAGAGAGAGAGATATTCTCTTTTTTTTTTCCCTCTTTTCTCTTTGCCAGAGTTTTCTCCACTTCATCACACAAACCTGTTAAAACCTGAAGCCACAAATGGCAAAAAAAACCTAACCGGTTCAGATGTCTGTGGTGTCAGGTGAGCTGTAAACTCAAAATCTACAAAAAAACCTAATGAGAATTGCTGGTGTCTTCCTCTTGTAAGTCGCTTTGGATAAAAACATCTGCTAAGTAAAGTAAAATAAAGTAAAGTAAAGGTGAGCGCGGACTGAACACAGACTGTTTTCTGCTTGTTGGAGATAATCTAAAGCTGCTTTCAGACTGAACACTCTGCACTTGCTGCGGGGCTCAGCACAAAAAATATGCTTGGATTTCTAAACTCCTGGTAAGATGATAATGGGGCAGTGGTGGCCTAGCGGTTAAGGAAGTGGTCCCGTAATCAGAAGGTTGCCAGTTCGAGTCCCGATCAGCCAAGGTGCCACTGAGGTGCCACTAAACAAAGCACCGTCCCCACACACTGCTCCCCGGGCGCCTGTTAAATGCAGAGGACTCATTTTGTTGTGTGCACTTTGTGCTGTGTATCATAATGACAATCACTTCACTTTCAATGCATCAATTATATGATTCATTTCAACACTCAGGGCTTTTTTTTTTTGGTGTGCTAGTCTGGAACCTTCTGTTGTGTATTAACACCATGCTAATGCCAAGCAAAATCAACTTTAGAAGAGAAATTGTTTTTGAATATTAATTTGGGCTGGGTTATAAAACCATTTCCCAACTATAGTGAAAGGATATTTACAAGAGGACTGTACAGGAGTGGACTTCCCAACCAAATCACTAGAAGGTCAAAGTTCAGAGAAATTGCTAAAAAAAAAAAAAAAAAAAAAAAACAGTTACATCTCAGACTATACAGGCCTCAGCTTGCATTGTAACGTTGATGAGAGTACTCCTAGAAAACATTGAACAAGTATGGCAGGTTTGGAAGGGTTGAAAGAAAAGCACTCTGATCCCTTAAAAGAAGCAACATTGATCAGATTTCCAAATTTGAATTGAAGTCACAGGTCTTCTGGAACATGGTCCATTGGGCCGACAAGACCAAAGTGGACCATGCAGAGTCAGAGATCTGGGTAATTTACACCAACGGTCATGTAACGTGACACTTCCATGTGAGGTTACATTAAAATAATTGTAACACCCTGGAAATGACCAAATGTCTTTTATTTCATTTATTCTGCCCTGATATGTAAAAACATGTTGTAGGTTGTCATGCTGGGGCAGATAATTCGCTGAAGGCAGGAGGAGAGGAGCAAAAGAAGTTGGTTGGCTCAAGAAGTTGGTTGAGTGGATTTTACATTTACAGTACAGGCCAAAAGACACACCTTCTCACGTGTTTTCTTTATTTTCATGACCATTTACATTGGTAAATTACATTTGCCACGGAGGATCTTCGTTGAACATATTTCCTGTCCCCTTCGTGGAGCTTTAAATTGAAATGGTTTATCGATTAGGACTAGAATTATTTTGTCAGAAAAACAAGTATTAACCTATAAAGGTTTAAAGGTTTTGCCTGTTGCCTACAATATTTGTAGTCATCATACAAATGTGGTATTTTTGCTTTTCATCTACTACTGCTAAGGCATGTGGGATGGAAATACTGTATTTCATGCCATAACAAGAGAAATAATTGGATAATATCAGGCTGCTGAGATTGGAATTCTCAAGAAAAGAGAAAGACAATCACTGGACAATCAGTATCTCTCTCTCTCTCTCTCTCTCCCCCTCCCCCTCCATACCTGTAGAGTGAGGTCATTTTTGAGCTGTAACAGGCGCAGCCTTGTGGCTTCTATTTTTCTTAATATTTTTTCCTACGCTCATTTTGGAGACTTGTTGCCTTTTATGCTCATTCAGGTGTGGCGATTTGTCTGCATTCCATCAGTGTTTTTATTTTATTGTTTTTCTGCAGGATTTGTAAGACACCATTAGAAGTAGTGATTAATTAAAATTCATATTTTTCAAATTATAATTATACAAGGCCCATAATAAACAGTCCTGCAGCTGTGGAGTTGTGAAATGTAGAATGGGGGGGTCAGTGTCACACCCAAAATCACATGCTTTCTGCACTGAGTTGACACCCTTGTGCCATTCAGCTGACTTAGTTTGCTTCTGTCTCTGTAAGCTGAATCTTTAAACCAGCACACCAAGCCATTTTGTAACTTCACACAAAGCACCCCTGATTTTAGCACTCTGTGATCTTTGGTTCTTTCAAACATTTTTCATGTTGCTGGTAGCTCTGCTGCAGGGTTAGGCTTGGTATTTAAAAGGGGGCAGGGTTATGCAGAATTCCCAAAAATCCGTGTTCACTGGGCTGCATACCAATCAGGTCTACAGGTATGTGTCTGGAACTGGGGCGAGTGATTAAAAGAAGCAATTATTGTGGATACTGTATATCACAGCAGCCATGAATTTATCAGTCAGCTCATATAGCAGCCAATGTGTCTAGCCAATACGAATTGTCTCTGTAAATCGTTTTTTTCTAAAGTTGATATAAGGTTGTAAGTGAGGTTTTTTGACTGACCTGCATTTGTCGTTCTGTCCACAGCCTGTCTGTTTCGCTACAATGTCCTGTCCTTAGTCTACCTTCTGTACCTGCTGCTTCTGCCATGGTTCCTGTGGCCCATTAAGCACCCACTACTAGGTAAGTTAATAGAACAAAACTCTATTCTTTCAATATCAAAATCAAAATTTTCTCACTTTCTGTAAGTAAATTATTTTGTTGAACTTAAATAGAAATAAAAAAATTCACAAATATCCTCCTGGATCCAAGGTCAATTGAAGTCTTGTTAGACTTTAACAGCCTGTCTTAAGCTAAATAGGGAGTTGGAGATCAAGCACTGTGATAGAAATAATTAGTGCTTATAAGCCTAAACCGACACTTTCTCCTGGATATGTGAAGATTTTACATTCATTTTACAGATACACAGCACACACAACACTGTTTTCTAGACCTGTTTCTTTCTGTAAATTATCATCTCTTATTTGCATCAGAAATGTTTTACTGCTCTTTCAGCATGCTCACACACACTGTACCTACAGAGATCAGCCACAGAGTATACTTCTTCTTACTTGTCTAACCTAATGAGGCATGGAGCATTGTGTGTTCTCATTGGCCAGTAACTACGGACACTACGGATATTCACTGCATGGCTAACTGAGCTGAATTGTGTTTCTGCTTATAGAGTGCAGGTTGTGGAAAGAGATTAAGTGAAGCAGCAGCTCATGTCCGAACCAGAACGTTCTTGCTCTGATTGGACTGAGTAGTGTCAGTTTAAGTTGCCAGTGTCGGGTAGTGGGTAATGACACCCTGATCTCCCCTGACATGTAACCAAGGGGAACCTGGGCTGATAATAAGCTGTGACCTGACTAACTACCTGCCCCGGGTGATTTGGAATGGTCGGGTACCATTTTAGCAACATCTCCGGGTTTTGTTTTGTTCCTCAGGATTTCATTTTAGGTTCCTGTTGGCAGTCATGATCTTGTCATAGTCCCAGCAGCCTGGTGTAATGTCTTGCAAATTTTGTTTTAGTTTTTACGCAACAATCAACCCAAATCAACATTTAAAAATTTACCTTAACATTTACTTATCAGCAGCTTTCCATGACAGTACATAACACAAAACTGAGAGTGTCTGCGTCAACCACAGAAAGTTCTTCTCCTCTACTGTTGCAGCTCAGCTGGGCTCAATAACCTCCTCTGCTTTTACTCATTACATAAGATTACATAACATACCCCTTATATCAATACTGCTCTAATTTAGAATTACACCACTATTAATCTCTAATTAGACACTTCCTTCCCACAGCCACTGGTTGCGGCCTCCATCTGCGAGAAGAATGGAAATTTGACAGGTCATGTAGAGATGATGAGGAAACATGGTGGGAAGATTGTGAGCGGTGGACCGCCGTGAACCTATGGGCTTGTTTATCTAGCAAATCAATGCTTTAAGGCTCAAATGAAGCCCCAGCCCATATCACTTCATGTTGAGAGTGATTGGGCCTGATGCCCAGGGTACTTTCTGTGGTTGACGCAGACACTCTCAGTTTTGTGTTATGTGGGGCAGTGGTGGCCTAGCGGTTAAGGAAGTGGCCCCGTAATCAGAAGGTTGAATCCCGATCCGCCAAAGTACCACTGAGGTGCCACACACTGCTCCCTGGGCGCCTGTCATGGCTGCCCACTGTTCAATCAGGGTGATGGGTTAAATGCAGAGGACAAATTTCACTGTGTGCACCGTGTGCTGTGCTGCTGTGTATCACAAGTGACAATCACTTCACTTCAGGATAAACTACAGAAGCCCCAGCAGTGGTGAAGTAATTTCAACAATCTAATTATGAAACTGTACTATGTTTTACAGAGAAACTCTACAGTGGTGTGCTGCATTAAGGCAGAAATTAATTCAATTAATGTGGCCAGAATGGATTGTGCACTTTAATCTTGATCTGCATAATTTGTGCCAGTCTAAAAGTAATCAGAAGTGCACTTTAGATTTTGTATATAAAATATTCTGAAAAGTTTTATATGTGCACACAGTGCTTATTTTGAATGTCTCACCCTATCATTAGGAAGCTGTACTTTAAATGACAGAGTCCCTCTGCTGTGAGTAATGACAAGCTCCACAGTTGTCTAGTTGTCAGGATATCTGTTTCATTTTGTTATCCTATAAGTCTCATTCTTATTCCATCGTTCATTTCATGTTATCTAATTCTTCTGCTCTATCAAACACGTTGTCATCTGGTCCTGTAAAAGAACAAATATTGGGCATGCTCTTGATAGGTAACGTTGTAGCTCATTGTTTGTACAGCCTTCTGTTCAGTAAAAAATGTCACAGCGCCATGTGTGTGCTGTTTTATATATTTTATATTTTTACAACCACAATGTCTAAAGCAGGTTGTTTTCTGTCACATATAAAGATCTTACTGCAGTACTGGTGTAAATTGTATATGTATTTGATGGTTACATCATTAATGATGAATCTGTGTGATGAATATTTGCTCAACGAAGGCCACCCCAGAAAGAAAACCTGAAGTGCACAGATTAGATTGTGTGCCAGTATAAACATCAAATCATTTTGATTACTTTCATGTTATCTGTATTTTGGAGAAAAGGAGCTAACTTGCCCCCCTGGGATAATGTATTTAGAAACTATGTTTAAAAAGGCAGGAGCCTGTTGATTGACAGCTCTCAAACACCCTACTGAATGGGAGGGGCTTTACAGCCGTGTTTATGTTGAGTCAGTTAGGAAAGCCCTGCCCATCATGGCCCTGAGCTGGAGCAGCCTCTATAAACAGTCATTTGTTTACAGTCCAAACTTAATTTGGTGGAAAATCAAATAAGCCACACCCCCTAAAAAAAAAACTTAATAATGAGCAGGAGGAATTTTGTCACCTCACTTGTGAACATGTACCTTGTCAATTCGATAATAATGGGATTTTCTGGTATAGCTTTCTCTGTTCATTGAAGGGCAAGTTAATTCTCCTTCTGTGGCTCCCGCTGTTTCTCTTTCCATGCACCCTCGTGAAGATAGAGGGTGGATGGTGTTCTCAGTAATCCTACCCATCATGAGGCTTGTTAAAACTGTTTATCACTTTCATCACTGTTTTGGGTTTTTTTTTCACCACCCAGAAAGACATTTTAGAGAAATGTTTTTTATACATCTGAATTAAATTAAAGTGAAATCGCACTGTGCACACAACAATATGTTCATATATATAGTTCATACATTTTGTACAATTTTGTGGTACATTTTTTAGTATTAGAGGTGTGATTACGATCATCAGTGCTTCGATATTTATACATCACGATACAGCCCATTAATTTTCGAATAGGTCACATGATGTGACCATGTTTGCCTGTAACCATTAGTAACTTTTCAAAACAAAATGTCTAATTTCACTGCATTGTCAGAAGGTAAAGAATTGAACTGACATTATTGTTCTGTAATAACATTTATTTCTTATGTAGTCACATACATAATCACATACAGTATGTGTTAATGAACTTTGACAGGTTCTACAGTTGACACCCCCACACAAAAAAACTCTAGGAGAGAGAAAAAAAAAAGAAAGGAAGAAACCTTGGGAAGGAGTAATACAGGGAGGGACCCCCTTCCAGGGTAGAGTGAGCCTGTGAGTGTCAGTGCATGGTTGGTGATGATTTGTCCAAGAAAAGAAAAAAAAGTCCAACTTGTGTAGTGGTGGAGTAGTCCAAAGTAAAGAGCACCTGTCCATGTTTGGAAGTACTGGACAGTGCAGAGTAGGTTTTCATCCAGTGTCATGGTGAACATTACGTGTCCATTATAATGATCCATTTCCACTGGTCCATTTGAAGATCTCTGAAGCTTTAGCTGTTATGGTGGTGGTGGCTGTGGTGACACTCTGGTTCATTTCATGTGTCTCGTTAGCAGTTGCCAGGACCAGGATTTATCTGGTGGTATCTTCACTGGGGTCTGCAGGCGGTCTGCACATTTGATTAGGGTAGTAGTAGCCTAGTGGGTAACACACTCGCCTATTAACTAGAAGACCCAGGTTCAAATCCCACTTACTGCCATTGTGTTACTGAGCAAGACCCTTAACCCTAAGTTGCTCCAGGGGGGACTGTCCCAGTAATTACTGATTGTAAGTCGCTCTTGAAAAGGGCGTCTGATAAATGCTGTAAATGTAAATGATTCAGTGCCTCAGAGAGAACAAACCGAAGCAGTGGCAGACGGTGACATTGTACGACTGGTATAGAAATATGTGGCTATAGTGGTATATTTGTGCAACAGTGGCCCGGTACCTTAACTAGGACAGCCTAACTAAGCTGAATTGAAAACTGTCTATGCTTGACTAGGTGGCTGTGGACTTAGAAATTGACACTGTCTGAGATTTTAACTGAAGGCCAGAGAAAATAGATGTGTTCAGTTTAGATGTAAAGACTGAGACTTTGTCTAAGTCCCGAACACTGACTAGCAAGCTATTCTAAAACTACGGAGCTCTATATGATAAGGATCTGCTCCCAGCTGTGACCCTCTGTACTTGGGTAACAGTATACACCTCTCACCCTTCAAACGCTGGGGGAGTGGGGGATTATAAATAACTAAAAGTTCACTCAGGTACTGCGGGGCGAGACCATTTAGAGCTTTATAGGTCAAAAGTAAGATTTTGTAGTCAATCCTAACCTTGATGTAATATAGGCATGGACCAACTTTTCTGCATCGTGCATTGAGATGATATTTCTTATTTTTGCAATATTTCTAAGGTGAAAGAATGCTATCCTGGTGATATTATCTACATGTGAATCAAATGAGAGACCTGCATCAATGAGGACACTGTACTTGGTGAGATAGAAAGGCTATCAAGAGTTCTGATGTAGTCAGCCAGCTTACGTCTGGCTGCTTGAGGCCCAAGTGCAAGAGCTTCTGTCTTATCAGGGTTTAACAGAAGAAAGTTGGTGATCATCCACTGTCTAATGTCCTTCAGACAATTCTCTATTTTGTTCAGCTGCTGCCTCTCATCTGGCATTGCTGATAAATACAACTGTGTGTCGTCAGCTAAGCAATGAAAGGTAATACAGTGTTTGTGAATGACGTGACCTAAAGGTAACATGTAGAAGGAAAATAGCAATGGACCTAGGACAGAACCTTGTAGAACACCAAACTCTACTTAACTATTGGAAGACGAATCACCATTGATGTCCACAAACTGATACCAATCAGTCAGATATGATCTGAACCATATGGGGCTATTAAGGGCTATTCCCTTAATCTCAACAACATTCTCTAACCTGTCAAGGTGAATAGCATGATCAATAGTGTCAACCACTGCACTCAGGTCAAGCAGGACAAGCAGAGAGATGAGACCCTGATCAGAGGCCAACAGCAGGTCATTAATCACTTTTTTGCGAGACTACATGGGTTATGTTGGTACAGAGGATCTCAAAAGAGTTCTCATTATAAATTACTGTGACACCACCTCTTCTTCCAGTTAAGCGACACATTGTCAATGCTGTACAGTCTGTCCTCCGCCTGGCCTCGGCTCTGGCACTCATTCTTTTTTTGGTTCTAATACTATGAGGCAAATTTTAAGATAACTGAGTGGCACCCGCCGTGTTGGGGTGGATGCCATCTCGCCCAAAAAGACCAGGCTTCCCTCCTAAATGTTCAAATTTTATTTGTCACATACAGAGTCATACACTGTATGATATGCAGTGAAATGTTGGCCAGTTATTAATAAAGCCCACTTAATTTTTTGGACATCACTCTGACATCCAGCGATTTATATCAAGGAGCCTGCTACAGGTCTCACTACGCCAAAACCGCGGTAATGGCCCAGAGCCGATTACTTTATCGTTTAGTTAGTTCAAGCATCTCTATAAAATGATCTTTAGTTATTTCCGACTGACATAGCCAGACATCGTTAGCGCTGATGTGAATCGCTATACTGGAGTACCTGCGGTTATTTTTTCGCAAGCACTTTTACTGCTCTGTTGTCCGGAGGGCGCTACTGCTACCGTCACCAGGGTAGAAACACATACCGGCTGACTGGGCTGGTGCGCATCCGGGGCTAGAAATGAGTCTAGGAAGACTTCTGATTGCCTAATCAGATTTTATTTCCCTAATTACAATTTTAGATTCACTCCTCTAGCTCTGCTATTTTCGCTGTCATTTCGGCTAGTCTTCTACACTTTCCACAAGTAAAATCCTGACTGAGTTTGACAAAGTGTACATTTCACAAACTGCACAGGGAATAAGAGAGGGAGCAAAGAAACACCAGCTCACACCAAACAAATCAAACAGTGCAGTACCCTGTAATAAAAACACTTTAATACAAATCAACAGTCAATAGGTAAATGTCAGTGTTTTATTACCTTAGTCACAGCATAGAAATTACACGTTTTCTTTTGAAAAAGGTTACAGGCAATCACTTTGAAAGAGAACAATACAAAGATTCTGTTCAAGGCCTCTATTAGGATTAACAGTGAACAGCAATACTGAGTGTAAAAAAATCTAACCTTGACTTTATTGTGACATATTTTCATTCAACTGAATTAAAGACCATGAGGTTGTGGTCAAGGGAGGCCACTGATTCTCAGATTGGAACACTCTTTGTGAGCCTCATGGGGAGGACATTGATGGCCATATCAAGTTCTTGACCATATCAAGTTCTGTGTTGACAACACTGTACCCTTAAAAACTGTGCGCTGGTTTCCCAACAACAAGCCATGGGTCACCAAAGACATTAAAACCCTTCTGAATGAGAAGAAGAGAGCCTTCAGGTCAGGTGACAGGAATGCAGCAAGGATGGTACAGAGGAAACTGGCTGAGAAAACAAAGGACGGGAAGGAAAACTACAGGAGGCACAGAGGATGCTGGGAAAGCTGCAGTCTATTATTGGAAATGCTGATCACCCACTGCACAGTGCTGTTCAGCAATAGACTAACTAGTTTGAAATGCTCCACTGAACGCCACAGAAAGTGGTTCCTTCCGACAGCTATCAGCTTTTAACCCCTCTGCCACTCACTCACACAGTATCAGTAAATCTATACGACATGGGGTTGTGCAATAGGATTCCTCTGATGCTGTTCTACTGTGCCATATTCTTCTGTTGCTATTCTACTGTTCAATAACTCACTTATTGAGTTAACTCTTTCATAATGTGCAATGCTTCTTGAGCAATCACTGCATACTTATTATTTACTGCTTTTTTATTTGTATTTCTATTTACACTCATAAATGTATGTCTGTCTCTCTGTGCAGTTGTAGCATAATCAATTTCCTTAATAATAATAAATGATCAATTAATAAATAATGGCAAATTAATAATGAATAAATTCATATTTTTTTCTGATTCTGATTAAACATCCCATTTCACATGACCCTGATGGGAATATTTAGACTGTGTACCAATTAGGGATGTCATGATCCGGTCTGGCATGTTTCTTGATGTTTCCTGATCATGTTCACCTGTGATTGTATATGATTGTATAAAGCTACCCTGTTCGTGTCTGTTCGGCGTTGGGTTATTGTTTGGTGTAGTGCTCACCTTGTCCTGTCTACCATGTATTAAACCCCTGTCTCGTGACGTCATACGTATGCGTCCTTCTTCCTCGCCATGTCCAGCCATCGTGACATGCTTATATTGAACTGTTAACCGAAATAATTAATTTTGAGTGTTGTGTGGGACCATTTCTACAGAAAGTCAGACGAAGTGACTTGCAAAATATGCTACGCGGTATTAAAATACAAGTACGATGCAATATCACTTGAGAAGCAAACATCCAAAAGCATTATGCAATGAAAGTGAAGTGATTGTCACTTGTGATACACAGCAGCACAGCACACGGAGCACACAGTGAAATTTGTCCTCTGCATTTAACCCATCACCCTGAGTGAGCAGTGGGCAGCCATGACAGGCGCCCGGGGAGCACCTCAGTGGCACCTCAGTGGCACCTTGGCAGATCGGGATTTGAACAGGCAACCTTCTGATTACGGGGCCGCTTCCTTAACCACTAGGCCACCACTGCCCCATTGCCCACTGCCAACAAACATTGCCCTCAGTGTTATCAGGGAGAAGATGTGATGCACAGCGATCTGAAGAGGTAACTCAGCGAATCTGCTCAATGATAGTTAAGGAAATTATGCCCATCACGTTGTCTGTGGTGAACGTTTTCGAGAGCGGCTGAGCTATTTTGAGCCTAGTTACGATATCCCATCAAGACCTACTGTTACCCATAGAATTGAAGCCTGGTTTGAGGAGAGGAAAAATCGCTTAAAACAAAACTCAATTGCACAAAGTTTGTGGCCCTTATGACTGACTGCTGGACGGCACTTACAACGGAAAGCTATATAACAATAACTATATAACAAAAACACTACATAGATGAGAACTGGCAAGTTAATTCAGTCCTACTAACACAGAGTACGACAAGCAGACACACAGCTGAGAACCTTGCAGCTAAAGTTTTTTATTTTGTAATCTTAATAAAATATTTAGTGCAGGCCTATATTTTTTTAAAAAAATTTTTATATTAATTTGTTTTTGTCTCTTGTCAGAAATGCTGCAGGTGAAAATTTGACTATGTGTGAATCCAGATTCTGTTCTTGATATTAACTTTACTTTACTTTACTTTATTTAGCAGACGCTTTTATCCAAAGCGACTTACAAGAGGAAGACACCAGCAATTCTCGTTCGATTTCTATAGAATATTGAGTTTACAAACTAAGAGCCCTGATAAGGCTCAAACTTGTCAGTGAAGAGCATGCTCAGAGATTGTTAGGTGCTAGACGAAAAAAATATATAATGTATTTATACATTTTTGTATTGTTTGTGCAATGTGTGCATGTGTATTTTTTGAACAAGAGGGTTTTCACCTGCTTCTTAAAAGTGGTGATAGTCTCGGCTAGTCGTGTGGAGGAGGGCAGGTTGTTCCACCAGCCAGGGACAACAACGGAGAACAGAGATGATTGGAATCGGAGACTCCGTGAAGAAGGAATTTTTAGTCTCCTTTCGTTTGCTGATCTGAGAGAGCGTGCAGGAGTGTAGCTAGGTAGTATTGTATTGATATAGGAGGGTGCAGTTCCATTTACAGCCCTGTAGGCAGCATCAAGGATTTGAACTCAATGCGAGCAGCTACCGGGAGCCAGTGGAGGGAAGTAAGAAGAGGTGTAACATGGGTGTATTTTGGCTGATTGAAGATGAGACGGGCTGCCATATTTTGGATCATCTGGAGTGGTTTTATGGTGACTGCAGAGGCTCCAGCCAGGAGAGAGTTACAATAGTCGAGTTTGGAGATGACCATTGCCTGGACGAGGAGCTGCGTAGCCTGTTGCGAGAGAAAAGACCGAATCTTGCGAATGTTGTAGAGAGTGAACCTGCAGGATCTGGAGATCGCAGCAACGTGATGGTTCAAACTCAGTTTGTCATCTATCCAAACTCCAAGGCTTTTTGCAGATGCCGTGGGTGTTAACAGTAGCGAGCCAATTTGAATTGAAAGGTTTTGCTGAGGGGAATTGTTGCCCGGAAAGATCAGAATCTCGGTTTTGGATAGGTTGAGCTGGAGGTGTTGCTCGGACATCCATGCCGATATGTCTGAGAGGCAGGCCGAAATTTTTGTTGCTATAGTAGCATCTTCTGGTGGGAATGACGGATAGAACTGGGTGTCATCAGCATAAGAGATATAGGAGAAGCCATGTGATTGGATGATGTGACCAAGTGAGCGAGTGTATATTGAGAATAGAAGGGGGCCAAGGACAGAGCCTTGTGGAACCCCTGTGGTTACCCTAGAGAGGACAGATGTCTCACCTCCCCATGATACCTTGAAGGACCTGTCATGAAGATATGAGGTGAACCAATCTAGTACGGTTCCTGTAACTCCTAAATCAGAGAGTGTGGTGAGAAGAATTTCATGGTTAACTGTGTCGAAGGCAGCAGATAGATCAAGTAGGACAAGGACAGATGATCTGCGGGCAGCTCTTGCAGCACGAAGGTCATCCATCATTGCCAGGAGGGAGGTTTCAGTTGAATGCCCTTTCCTGAAACCAGACTGAAAAGGGTTGAGAAGATCATGCTCGTGGAGAAATGAGGAAAGTTGAGCCAGGACTGCTCTTTCAAGAATTTTTGAAAGAAAAGGAAGGTTGGAGACTGGGCGGTAGCTATCCAATAGAGACGGGTTTAATGTTGTTTTTTTGAGCAGGGGAGCAATGACAGCCTGTTTGAAAGCAGTGGGAAATGTTCCTGTTGTGAGTGAGGAGTTTAAGACGTGTGTCAGAGCAGATAATATGGTGGGCTGTATGGACTGAAGGAGGTGTGAGGGGATTGGCTCCAGGGAGCAGGTGGTGGGGTGACTAGACTGGAGAAGTTTAGACATGTCTGATTCAGAGAGGGGAGTAAAGGAAGACAGTGTCCTGGTTTCAGAGGTAACAGCAGGACAGGGTCTGGGGTTAGGCGGTGAGAATTGTTTGCTAATGTCAGCCACCTTCTCTGTAAAGAAGGTAGCATAGTCTTCAGATGAGAGAGAAGTGGAGGGCGGGGGGGGGGATTCAGGAGGCGGTTGAAAGTCGAGAAAAGTTTTCGAGAGTCATTGCAGTTGCTTACTTTGTCCTGGAAGTATCTGGTCTTTGCTGTAGTGACAGCAGCAGAGAAGGATTTCAGGAGAGATTGATACTTATTAAGTTGAAGCGGGCACTTGGATTTCCTCCACTGCCTTTCAGCTGCTCTAAGATGGGTCCTGTGGCGGCGAACCTCATCAGAGATCCACGGCGAGGGTGGAGTCGCACGTGTTGGTTTTGAGGTTAGAGGGCAGAGTCTCTCAAGGCAAGATGTTAGTGTGGAGCAGAGGATGTCTGTTGCACAGTTAGGGTCCTGAATAGAGAGGATGTCTAGGGGGGAGAGCTCAGAGGAAATAGCAGAAGACAGTCGAGTAGGGCAGAGGGTGCGGAGATTACGGCAAAATTGTGTTAAGTGTGAGGTGGGTGTGGTGCGTGCCAGGGGGGATAGTCTGAAGTGAATAAAAGAGTGATCGGATAGATGTAGAGAAATGACAGATGTGTTGGCTGTGGAGCATTTGCGTTTAAGTACGAGATCTAGTTGTTTTCCAGCTCTGTGCGTTGCGGGCGTGCAGAGAAGTGTGAAGTTGGAAGCAGAAATGAAGTGTTGGAAGTCAGTTGTTTGTGGCTTGAGGAGATCGAGGTTGAAGTCTCCTAGTAGCACAAGGGGCAGTTCCTCATCTATAATGGTGGAGAGAGTTGTGTCTAGTTCCTCTTCAAAGTTCCCCAGCGGACCTGGAGGACGATATACAGCAACTATGGACATTTTTACTGGGTGTGTAATAGTTACTGCATGGAACTCAAAACTGGTTGTTTGAATAGCAGAAACGGGAGTGAATTTCCAGTCCTTGGAAATGAGCAAACCTGTGCCCCCTCCCCTGCCAGTGGGGCGGGGGGTATGAGAGAAGTAGAAGTCTGTGGAGAGGGCTGCAGGTTCCATAGTCCGAACAAGTACTCAGGGTGGCAAGACGAGGTTATGTGTGTTGCGTGTTCTGTGTATATTGAATCGAGGAGGAGTGAATGAGAGGAATGTTCTGGAAGGACATGATTAGCAAAAAGAAGTAGGAGAAGAACATAAGTGAATTTACCTGTATTTTGGTTTTAAAATGTTCTTTGTGTTGTTGTTCGCATATGTTAAAATAAAACTGGAAAAAAAGTTCACATATTTAATCAGACACTCCTCAGTTCTATTTTCAATGGGCTGGAGGTGGTATGTTGGCCATGACAATATTCTAATCTGATCAGTTAATGGTTAATGTTCGGATAACGAATAGCAGTTGTCTGTTTAAAAAATTAATCGAAATGAGCATCCCTAGTACCGATTGAGAACTGTACACTGTGTGGATGCCTTGATTTACTACAATGAGCAGATAAACGGTATGTGTTCAGTCCACGCTCCTGATGCCATAAATGGCAGAAAAACACCCTGGTTCAGATGTTCAGGTGAGCACGGACTGAATATAGACTGCTTTTATGCTCATTGGAGGAAATTTTAAAGCCGCTTTCAGACTTAACGCCCTGCACTCACCACAGGGCTCAGCGCGAAAAAGGTTTTCTAAACTCCCATTAAGACTATAATCTCGTGTTGTGGATTTCTGGACACTCAAAGAAAGATCAGCTTTTCTTCCACTACTTTTTAAAGAAAACATTTTATACCACTGCCAGAATACCGCAGTCAGGGTAGTAGTAGCCTAGTGGGTAAGACATTCGCCTATGAACCAGATGACCCAGGTTCAAATCCCACTTACTGCCATTGTGTCCCTGAGCAAGACACTTAAGCCTAAATTGCTCCAGGGGGTTGTCCCTGTAATTACTGATTGTAAGTCGCTCTAAGAGCGTCTGATAAATGCTGTAAATGTAAAATCACCAGGCATATTATGATATGATTATGTTTTGCACTTGTTAAATACGATGCAATCGTTATCTGATGCAATTTATAATTGATGAACGTCTGCATCAATTATACGATTAATTTCAACACCCCTACTAAGTATATAGTACACTAATATACACAGTAATACTAATATACTGAGCTGCATGTTTCATGATCAAGAGAGAACAGGAGGCCTTGACCTTCTCTGTCCTTTGCTGCATCTTAAGAACTTGTCCAGATATGTCTCTAGTCAGGTTTTTTTTTTTGTTTGTTTGTTTTATTTTACTAGCGCTTTCAATTTTATTATAGCACAGCAATGTACACAATTGTTCCTAACTGAGACTTAAAATAGGATAGGAGTACTTCAGCTTCAGGCTGAAATTTAAGCCTAATTACATAGGAGGCTTCAGTTTCTAGGCTTGGGGAGCTGCGTATGTGGCTCAGTGGCTCAGTAGCTTCATTTCACACCTGATTTTCAGACTATACCCACTCAGCTTCATCAAATATCATGGAGAAGGAACACTACTTTATATTTGAACAAATGATTATTTTTCACATCACTATTAAAAGCATGTCCTCTGAAGCTTCATGAAAACAGCGACTGCTGTAATTCCAGGAAATTACATCAGTTGTACGTCAATGGTGTACAGAGACATAGTAAACCATCTAAAATGAAATCAATGAACTGAATCTTAACACTTAATCTGAATCTTTAACACTTTATTCCATGGGAAGGTTTGTGTGCGCGAAATAATTTCTCTAAGTGGAGGGATTGTGCCATAAATCATGAATGAGCATGGTAGACATATGGCTCTCCACTTGCGTATGCATATGCATGAGCGGAACCGATTGGGCAATTGGTACAGATTCAGAGTGTGCTAGACAGTCATGTTCACCATTCAGATGTTTCCCATGTAAAAGCCATGCCTACTTAATACAGCACAGTTCCTATTTCAATGTACATTATGCTACACTATTCTTTGAATACATATAATATAGTGTAATATAGTGTATTATTAAAATTGCACTCACAATATTTGTCAAATATATAATGATTCTATTTTTTTTCGCTCAACCTTAATTCCAGGTCCATGACTTTTTATTTGTTAATTAAGACACTTTATTTCCATGCTGTGGCCTGCCTCAAACAAACAAGAAGTATCACCAGGGTGCCAAAATGCCAGAAAATGGCCTGAGGTGCAATGACAGGGATGTCTTGTGTGCTGTGGATGACCATGTATTCCTGTATCAAGGATTCTCTCTGGACAAGGCAGAAACATGAAAGGACAATCTGATTAGTCTGTAGTTTGTGGTAGCCTTTTTGGGAGCCAAATATCCAGTATAAAGGAGGTATTCAGACCTAATTCTGGGGGTAGTTTTCTCTTAGCTTCTGGGCTCTGCTCCTCTGCTTTCCCACTGCTTATCTGAGGAGGCTTCTACATAAAATATTTCCATATATCTACAATAGTAATTTACCTGTGTTAATAAATTGGAAACTGTTTGTTCCTGTAACTTCTATTGTGCCATGCCTCTTTATGTCCAGGTTACCTCAGATGAGTTCATTTCAATTCAAAGAACTTTATTTGTCATTGAAGGTAATTTAAAAGGCACAGTGAAGCAGCACACACATATCAGTTTGTAAAAATTTGACACAAAAGATGACACACAATAACTGAATGAGAAATTACTCAAATCTGAGTAGCTTTGGGATGTTGGGTCTGTGGGAGTGTGTGATGTGATGATGCTTGATTTGGGGGGTGTCAGGGGTTCAAAAGAAGGACAGCTTTAGGAACAAAGGTGACCTTTCTCTTCTATGTACTGCAGCAGGGGCATCAGAGCTGGCGTTTGGTGGTGAACCACTCAGAGGGAAGAATTCAACCGGTGGGTGGTCTAATAATCTTGAGTGCCAGCCTGTGTGTCTGCTGGTCACAGATGTGTGATTAGGATCTTATAGGCAGTCAAATAATATGGCACACGCTGACAGTGCTCTGTGGCTGGTTTGTGTGCTGCAGGATGGTTGAATGGAACCACCAGATTATGGTGAATCATATGACACTCTCTATGAAGGGTCAGTAAAATGTCTTTCCAAAGGAATTGAGCTTCCTAATGAGGTATTGCCACTGATGATACCTCCCGAGAATCTCCTCTGAGGAGAATTTCAGCAGGTGGTTGAAGATGGTGCACAGGTATTTATACTCCTCAATTAGCTCCACTGACTTTCCATGGATGAAGGTGGGAACTGCTGCCAACAGGTCCCTCTGCTTATTGATGAAGGTCATTCTATCTCCTTGGTTTTGCTGACTTTCAATTCAAGACATGCAGTGTCACACAATCCACAAACTCCTGCAGAACCAGACCATGGCTGTGTGAATATACTGACAGGAGACTGTGTCATATGTGTAACGGTCTGGGTGACCGTTGGGCTATCTGGCACTGTGTATAAGGAGAAGAGCAGGTGGTCAGAGATGTCAATGTTATAGTCCAATATCCACAGGATGATCTGGTTGTCCAGATGAAAGTTGAGAAGTCAGCAAATAATAGTCTGACTGAAGAGTTAGGCTGCTCCAGATGCTTGTGCATGGTGTCTATGATGAATGATTTGCATCAACAACACCTCTGTCTGGCAATATGCAAATTAAAGCAGGTTTTTCTGGGATTTGGTGGTTCTGATGATGTGATGTTTTATGGCCATCTCCATGGCTTTAATCAGGTAAAAGTAAGGTGAGTTGATTTTAGAGCCACAGGGTCAAAGATCATTTACTGCTAGTAATCAAATTATTAACTAATAATTGACCTTTTGTTTATTTGTCAAATTAACAAGGTCAATACAATCTTTGATGTCCACTCTTCAGCACCGAGATGGATTCCACTTTTGGGCTGACAGACATGTCGAGTTGGTCTGGTCTCCACTGTAAAGAATAGTCTAATAATGTGCCAGTATTTTTGAATGGCATATTATTGTTTACTGCTTGTGCAGTCAGATTTTTATATTCAGTGTTGGTTTTAAGATCTATTCTGATATCAGTACTGGATCGCCAGTTTATGACAATGTGATTGTCATAAAAATCACATTGCTAAATGGCCAGCCCAGTTGTAAAGCATTACATTTACATTTACAGCATTTATCAGACGCCCTTATCCAGAGCGACTTACAATCATTAGTTACAGGGACAGTCCCCCTGGAGCAATTTAGGGTTAAGTGTCTTGCTCAGGGACACAATGGTAGTAAGCGGGATTTGAACCCGGGTCTTCTGGTTCATAGGCGAGTGTGTTACCCACTAGGCTACTACCACCCCATTAAGAAGTGTTGTTTTTTATTCATTTTTGTTTAAAGTTGGGAACAGGTTACACTCACCATGGAGGAAGTGGAGGCAGGTTAGCAGGGGTTCATATTATGGCCAAATTAAATATGATTATTATCTTATGGTGATTTCAGAATGTGCTCAGTGATGCCTCACACGGGATACTTCTTTGGGGCAGTGGTGACCTAGCGGTTAAGGAAGCAGCCCCGTAATCAGAAGGTTGCCGGTTCGAATCCTGATCCGCCAAGGTACCACAGAGGTGCCACTGAGCAAAGCACCGTCACCACACACTGCTCCCCGGGCGCCTGTCATGGCTGCCCACTGCTCACTCAGGGTGATGGGTTAAATGCAGAGGACAAATTTCACTGTGGACCGTGTGCTGTGCTGCTGTGTATCACAGGTGACAATCACTTCACTTTTTCTTCTTTTTTCACTTTTTTCTTAGCTGTCTCCTCTCTGAAATATCCTTTTTAAGAGCTTCTACAAATTGTGACCTAAACAACAAAGATTATTGACAACAAAGATCACTGCTTGTTGACACCATTTTATTAACTTTTTATATATTACCTACCTATTATAATGATATAAACACCCACCAATATACTGTATAAATCATAATTGCCAGCATCATAGTCTTGTCTATTCTGTTAAACAACCTGTTAAACAAAAACAAAATAGGTGAAAGGTCCTTGTGTCTCTCTCTCTCTCTCTCTCTCTCTCTCTCTCTCTCTCTCTCGGATATTAGTATTATTGTTGCTTAAGAAAGGTGACTTGGGTTTCTTAAAGAATTGGAGACCTGTGACCCTACTGACATCTGACTTTTTAAAATCGTGGCTAAATGTTTGTCCGACAGACATCCCAGAAAGGTCAATCATGGACCTTTCCATTCTTCACCTGTTCCCAACATTAAACAAAAATAAATAAAACCAACTATTTTTAATACTTTACAACTTTGCATGTGTGAAGGTATCAGGGGCACAAGCCCTATTTTTCATCCAGATGGTTGGATTTTTTTTTTAGCTGGCTGTTTGTGGACCCTGTACAAGCGTCCAATTGACAAACAAATAGGAGGCCTCCAGTGGCGGATTGAACATGGGGTCATTGCTACAAACAGACATGTCGTGCACCTTAATCTTAGCGTGGGGTTGGATGTCAATTTGGAAAAATTAAAAGGATTGGCCAGAGCACAACAGAGGTGGCACATCTGCACGCAGAGTATGCCTACTAGAAATTGGTGGAGAAACTGATTGTGTTTATGGACATTGGGGCAGTGGTGGCCTTGTGGTTAAGGAAGCGGCCCCGTAATCAGAAGGTTGCTGGTTCGAATCCCGATCTGCCAAGGTACCACTGAGGTGCCACTGAACAAAGCACCGTCCCCACACACTGCTCCCCGGGCGCCTGACATGCCCACTGCTCACTCAGGGTGATGGGTTAAATGCAGAGGACAAATTTCACTGTGTGCACCGTGTGATGTGCTGCTGTGTATCACGTGTGACAATCACTTCACTTTCACATTTTGGGGGTGCAAGGGGATTTGTGTACACTTAATGATAACAATGATTTTGAATGCTTCATGTATTGTGAGTTTATATTTGTCTTGCTTTCCTGCTTTCACTTTGTGTGGTTTACTTAGTTTTTTGTTTGATTTTATTTGACTAGTGTAACATGACTGTTTTGTAATAGAAGTGTTTTCTCTCTCCATCTGTCTGTGTGTGTAGGTCACACTGGCCGCTACATCAAGGCCCTCTTTTGCACCAGTCTGCTGTTTCTCGTGGCTCACATCAGTTTCCAGGTGTGCCTGTACACCATCCCTAGGCTGGACGAAGCTCTCGGACACAACTGTGAGTAACACCCATTCACCTAGTTAAAACTAGTGTTAAAGAAGCAGAAAGAAGCCCTGATGGCTGAGATGAGCAGACGATGATGGCTGCATTTCCAAACTAGACTTGTATCATGTTTTGTGGCTTTTTACAATGATGAATTAGGATAAACGTGAATTCTGTTCTGATTTATGTTTTTTGTAGGCACTACATGGGAAACACTAGTGAGACATGTCGGGGTATTCAGGTAATTTTATTTATTTATTTGTTTATTTATTAATATGATACATGTTCACTAATGTCACATTCTTTGGTTTACCCATCATAGTATTTGAATTAAAGCACTGATAACCTTAGTCTTAGTCACATCATACTCTTTTATTATTTTTTTTAAATAATAATGTGATTAAACAAGACGAATAACGCCTTGTTTTGTTTTGGCCAAGGAAACATTTAGTATCGTTTTTATTTTGTAAACCATATATTCATCAACAATATTACATGATAGATTTCAATGTCACATGACCAGAATTTATGTTGCGGTTCCTACACATCAAAAAAGAAACATTCACACACTAGCCGAGTATCTGTTGCTTAGTTCCTCTTCTCTGACGTGCAGTCACTCCTTCTGTAAATACTGAAGACACACTTGATGTGACATTAGAAAACACTGCCCCGGAGTTACCTTTCATGAGCAGGCCCCAGATTATGACCCAGCATTCCAGACTGATTGCACATACAGGCCATGCAGTGGTTACAGTTGTGCAACGTGCTGTTTGGCAGCAGCATCACCACAAATGTTATATGAAGCAATTCCTGTCTGGTTTAAGAAGCTGTATATTTAGAAAGAACATTTGACCTCTATTACTGTCTGTCTCTTAGACTTCCCCTGGATGATGTGTGGAGCTGGGTGTGGCTCCTTTCCCCTGACCTTGGCATGTTCCTCATCTCCCTGGTAACCCTGATCACCTGCAACCGCCTGGCTGGTAGAACCAATCTGGTCCCTCCTCATGGCAAGAGCTCAGACATTCTCCAGGTCTGAATATTTTCCATCAGACTCACCCTGTTGCATAACACAAGCCTAAGTATTATTATGATAAAATGTAGAGGTATTATGCTGTGATTGATGTTCTCTATTAAGGCTAATCAGTGAAAGGTGAGCCACATCAAATAGCAGCTGGCCCAGCAACCAACACTGAATGACACTCATGCAGCAGCATGAGCCAATTCTTTTATTTTCTGCATTTACAGAGAATTAAGGAGAAACTCTAAATATTGAGTGAATGAAATTTGATTCAAGCCTGATGGGAGAGTTCCCTGTATAGTAAATGAGTAAAATATGAAGTGAATGAATAAATTGAAAAAAAGTGAAATGCCTAGAATAAATTAGTACCGTAGTCTACCTATTCTTCAAAATGTGTTCTTTGACCTGTCTTTGAACTGTCTGTGACCTACATCATGCATGTGTAGGCATTGAGAAGCACTAGCAGTAAACTTGAGAAAATGTACAGTAAACTTTACTAGCACCTCTACTCTGCAAATTAACTTCCTTGTTTTTTTCATCAGGGGAATGAATGTTGGGTATTTTCTGGAATATTAGTAATATGTTTACCAGCTCTTTAAGATTAAGGTGTAAAAGTGTACTGCTGGTGGGGAATTAATGCAGGATCTCATATTCAGATGCTTGGTGGTCACAATCAGGCTGTGTTATTCAAGCTTTTTTTTGTCAAGAGTCTTGAATTAATAAACATATCCATGGGCTAAATTTTACAGATACTTACTGCAGTCAGAGGTTCTGGAACATTGTAAGTTGTGCAGTGTTCGAGTGGTGTATTGCTGTGTTATTGGTGTGTATTGTAGTGCCAAAGTTGTGTGTTGCTGATACAGTAGTGATGTTTTCTTCTGCAGAGTAAGTTGGGGATAGAGACTGGTTTGTGTGTGGGTGTGTGTGTGCGTGTGTGTGTGTGGGTGGGTGTGTGTTTGTGTGTATTCTGTTCTCTACTGATACTGGACTACTTTACTGTACTTTTTTCCCCACTTTAGCCTAATCTGTATTTCTTTGTAGCTGCCCTGCCCACCACACTGCTTTTTTCATATTGTCAGGGCAACTGTGTCAACAAATAGAGACTGCCCTTTCATTTTGTATCAGAGGAAGAAAAATAGATTCTGTATTCCCTCTGTCCACGTGAAAATGAGCCAAGAATGGAGGAACTTTTCACAAGCACATGATGTTGTTGTTATTATTATTATCATAATTTCCTTTTTTATGATCTTTTAATAACTGGGCAGTGGTGGCCTAGCGGGTAAGGAAGTGGACCCGTAATTGGAAGGTTCCCAGTTCAAATCCTGAACCGCCAAGGGGCCACAGAGGTGCCACTGAGCAAATACTGTCCCCGCTGCCCATTGCTTCTTCAGGGGATGGGTTAAATGAGGATACCACATTTCACTGTATGCACTGAGTGACAACTGAAAACTTTCACTTTCAATGTAATTAATGTAATTTCTTTTATATACTGTCCAGGGATTTATATACTGCAACCCTGTCCTATAATTCTCTGTGTGAGAGAATTAATTACATCATAGTCTTAATGTATGTTAAGCAACCAGGATTTGTTTGTTTGTTATGGGTTATATATGATTAATGAACTATGGACAACCATTATTTTTACATATTTTATGTCATTATGTTTCTAAAGTGAAGTGATTGTCACATGCACAGCACACAGTGAAATTTGTCCTCTGCATTTAACCCATCACCCTGAGTGAGCAGTGGGCAGCCATGACAGGCGCCCGGGGAGCAGTGTGTGGGGACGGTGCTTTGCTCAGTGGCACATCGGCGGACCGGCAACCTTTTAATTACAGGGCCACTTCCTTAACCGCTAGGCCACCAACAGCTAGGCCACCACTTTATTAACTGCTAGGCCATTTCACTCATGAGTACCTCGTGTGTAATTGGGTACAGCAGTCAAATAATTTTTACACATCCAGGATAATTGATTAAAAAATGATTGTTTAATTGATTTACTTCACTGGTCTCATGATTCAGTTCAATTACAATTACCAATACCTTGATTATGATGTATCACGATTCATGCCATCAATTCTTCTACATAGCTTGACAATGTTTTCAAATAAACCAGTGAAATGACATGTAAAGCCTTGTTCACAATGTTTTCTGAACATTGTGGCAAAATAAATGCTGGTAATTGTTGTGCTCAAAATCATTCACACAGGCATTCACTACCAATATTCGGTTGGCTGCATGCAATGTTTTCTTTCTGTCAATTTTCAACTAAATAAACAGCATCAAGTGAACACCAGTGAAATGGCAATTTAATTGAATTCATTTATTTTGAACGTTCATGTGGACGAGGCCAAACTTCTACTCGGAGCAGTACTGCACTCAGATCAGGCAGCCACTGTCACTACTTTTTAGCCAGAATTTTTATGCCACCTCCAGAAAACAAACGATTATTTCCTAATGGCGTTGCTTGTTAATGTTTTGCACTGCATCGATGTAGAATCATACCCACCTGCATCATGATGCAGAAATTATGAGATTAATTTCAATTATGAGATTAATTTAATTTCTAGTACAATGAAATGATATTACACTGTTTTCTAGCTCTGTGAGACCGCATGGCTCAAGATTTGCCATGTGTAACCAATGCCTAAAGGCCACTGGTGATTGGTGTTGAATTGTCTGTTTGAATAAAATGTAACATTTGCTGTTTTTCATTTGTCTGTTTCATGAAGGAGTCATGTAATTAAGTTTTATTGTATTTTTACAAATTTTTTATGATTCTTAGCTCTCAGTTATTTACCTTTTTATACCACATTTCAAGTTAAGTCTTTATTCATTTTGTGCTTTCTGTGCCATAGAAATTCTAGAAAAAGTGTTCTCTGCCCTGTAATTGATTTACACATGTGTACCACGCACAGATTGGCACAGGCACACCTGTTTCATAAACTTGTAAATAGTAACTTAAGTGTTTTTTTTTTTTGGTTTTTTTTTTGTAGTTTGAATATTTGAAGGTTGTTGTGATCTTGTAACGTTAAAATGCAATGTGTTTAATTTTTTGGCATTTAAAATATGCGTCACAAATGCATATATGTGCAACCCCAGAGTGTTAAGGTTTGAGTGTTAAAGGTTGCAGAACCCTGGTGAAGCTTACCTGCAGCAGTAGGAAGTATGTTTCACACATTATAATTCTGCTGGTGGATATATGAAAAAAGGTAACAACAGGAAGCAGAAAGTGTCTGCCTCTGTCATACAGGAAATGTGACTGTGCACACACTCACACTTCTGTTTCCTTGAATACACACTTTCTTTCATTGTTTTGGGCAATCACAGTCCTATGCGATGACAAATAATTTCCTCCACACCCAGTGAAATCACTGTTTCTCAGAGGTTACCAACACATCTGTCCTGCAGCATTAACTGTGGGTATGCATGGACATTAATCTACTCTGTAGAGGCAGGTTTGGATTTTCTTTGCATCAGTAGACACCTGTTTTGCTTTTCTGTAAACAGAAGAGTTAATGACCAGTTCCTGATCCCACAAAATTCAACTGGTTGTTATGTGAGTTTGTATGTCTGCTTGATTTGATTAGTGTGTTTAGGTATAGCATGCTCAGACACACAAGTGAATGCCCTTTACTTATTCAGTCCCTTAATTGGCTGTCTAGTTAGTTATAGTGAGTTAGTTAGTTATAGGTGTTATAGTGATTCTGGTTCTGGATTTTGATTTTGAACTCTTATGAATGTGCGTATTAATGTTTCTAGACTTATGGTGGGCCTTTTTTTTTTTTTTTTCCTTCTGCCTTTTATTGCATTATTTTGGGTGCTAATGGCCTAGTATATGGCATGTTCCTGTACACAGCTTATGAGTGTTTATTTCTGATTGATGATTTGTGAAGGGTAATGTGTGCTCAACACAGATCTAATGGAGTTTAAACTGTCAACAGGAGCTCGAGTCAGGCACAGAGGACGAAGATGCTGCACCTGGGGTTCGTGAGGAACAAGACCAGGCCCCTAGGTTGGCAAAAGAGGGGGAAGAGGATGAGGAAGAGGACGAAGAAGAAGATAGTGCCACTGCTCGTACTGCAGCTTTCCTGGCTGCCACTGCCCAGAAGGTCCTCAGGGGTGTAGGGAATGTTGTTGTAATCACACTACTGGCTCTGGCAGGTAAGAGATGGATCATGGATTAAGCTTAGTCCAAGAATAAATGCTTTTTTCATTGGAGAACTTGAGGTTCCCTTTTATTTAAATCATTCAGTACAACACAGGAAGTATGTGATAGCCATGCCCATGTGTACCCAGCTGAAGACACCTTAAATCAAGCTGCCAGAATTGTACCTGTTTCAGCAACTTGATCCAAAGGTTTGATAGTAAACCGCCTCTTTTGGTGAGTAGTTTTTTCTGTGAAGTGCTGATTTTGGGGAAGTGAAGCTGAAGTGAAATGGAAGTCCACTGTTCATTCCTGACCTCAGGGCTGTGGCTTCTCCTACCGCAAGAATGCTTGCCATGAGGCATTCCTGATCTGCTTCGGAATTTTCCACACTGTCCTGGCCGGTGTTGTGTGAGCTCAGACGAGTGACGCTTGAACAGTGTGTGACATTTAGCAAGTGCATGCCGCAGAGGACCATGGCAATCCTCTTCTCTCCTATTCTACTATTCTACGAGTTTCAGTACTATGTGCTGTTGAACATTTGAATTATATGGAATTGTTTGTGGTGTGGGTGGCGCTACAGTGTTTTCTCCCCATTCTACGGGCTTGTCATGTGCAGAGGTGGAAAAAGTACTGAAAAAATTTTATTAAGAAAAAGTATCTTTACTTTTTCTTCTCAAGTAAAAGTACCCATTTAAAATCTACTTGAGTAAAAATTTACTTTTTGTGAAAGTTACTCAGTTACTCTTAATTACTTGATTTAAAAAAGACTAGTCATAAATCCAATACAGCACTAGTTTTTATTCATTTTTTGGCAGTATACATGTACAAACTATGTACATAATCATTTTTAAGCACAGTTGGCCACAAATGTACTAAATTCTGAAGGTTATGGTCCAACTCAAACACTACAAATATAAAAAGAAAATAAATTCCAGAATCAAACTATCCCAAAGCTGTCAAAATGTTCAACAATTCCTTAACAAACTGTGCTTTTTTTCTTTCTATAGCAAACATAAATATATCAGTTCTCTTTACTGACAAATGGCAGGGTTCAGCACTAACTGCTGAAATAGGAAATTAAATAATGTGTGACTAATTGGCCAAAATGGCCAAGGATAGGTGTTCCAAGCTTGTGGCATCATATTCAAGAAATTTGAGGCTTTAATCACTGTGAAACGTGCATCGACAAAGTATTGAGCAAAGGCTGTGATTTACTTATGTAGATGTGATTTCTCAGGTTTTTTTATTTTTAATAAATTTACCAAATCTTCAAGCAAACTTTTTTACATACTCATAATGTCCTCACCTCATAATAACTAAGTAGGAAAAAATGAATGCACTTTGAATACTTTCCAGATACACTATACAGGCTATTCTACTTACTACCACATGCTTTCAGGCTGCAGGCTGTAAAAAAAAAAAAAAAAAAGACACTCAACATTTAAAAACTGAAAGTCTAGGGCCCAGAGGAGATGCTTTGTTTCATAATGAGGTACTACTGTCCGTGATCTGAGAAATATGCTGCGTGCGAATTTCCCTGAAGGATTTTTTTCTGCATTAATTTTTTTATTCATTAATGTGGGGTTGCAATGTTGTGAAGTAAAATACTTTGGTAAAAATGTACTTGTGTACAATCCCTGGCCAAATTTGGTCTTGTCGCTCGTGTAAAAATTGACCTCAAGTGCCACTGAAATATATTTCTAATCAAGATTTTTTTTTACAAGAAATGGCTCATTTTATTTCCAACAGCTTTTGTAATAATGTTTCAGGGCAAAACAACTGTCAAAAAGTATTCTAATATTCAAATATTCAAAGCCAATTGAGTCAATTTTTGCAAAGACATAAGTGTTGTCGTATTGTCATATGAGCTTCACCTGTGACTAATAATGGATCAATTAGGTGTCAGGTGTGTATAAAAAGAACCCCAGTACACTAGACCTTCACATCAACTGCAACAAGACCTCTGCAAACATGGTTCACCCTGAGACTAAAGTGTTGATTATCAAGAGGTTGAAGACCAGATCCACTGTTGATGTGGCAGACACCTTCAGTGTGTCTCAGCATCAAGTACAGAGGATAAAAAAAATAATTGAAGAGACTGGAGACATTTTGACAAGCCCACATGGATCTGAGACTCGCCCAGAAAACAATGAGGTTTGGTGGCGGAAAATATAAGGGTCTGGGGTTACATCCAGTATGGGGGTGTGTGAGAGATCTGCAGGGTGGAAAGCAACATCAATAGTCCTTCAAGCTCATGGAAGTCACACAAGATATTACATTTGGATCTCACAGCACCACTACTTAATTTGCTGACATATTTTTGTATTTGCAGTAAATTTGTTCAATTTCTGTATAGGCGACAAAACCTTTGTCTTGCGAAAATATGACCTTTCTGTCTTGATTAAATGATAAATCTTTTTTCAGTGAATAAAAACTAATTCATTTCAAATCATTAAACATAATTTGGGTGGGATTTAGCTTTTTATATGAGCTATTTATAACACCAATTGATTCATTAAAAGTTAGGTTAATAGCAAGTGTTTATACAAAATAGATAAGCAACAAGACTTTTGTCAGGGACCGTACAAGTAGAATTATCTATTTAAAAAAACAATTTAAATTACTCACAAAAACTACTAAATTACAGTAACATGAGTAAATGTAATTCTCTACTTTCCACCTCCGGTCACGTGTTAGTTAGACCAATATGGTCACACATAAACAGATAAGGGGGGGCTACTTGCCCTGTTGCTGATGTGGCTGGTACATGCTCTCCTGTACTAGAATATGCATAATGTGTTGTCTCTGAGTACCACTCACACAGAAAGTTTGCCTGCTGATATTATTGCCACTATTCAGAGCCCTAGGACAGTTTTTTTTTTTTTTTTTTTTTTTTAAAGCTCTGGTTTCAAAACCACTTCCTCTTTTCCAGTGAGTGTATTCAGACATTTCTGCAGGACCTACTGGAGTGAGATTGCTCAGTTTCAATTATTTGCTGGATATTTTAGCTTGTAATATTGTCTTGTATTGATTGGGTGTCGTCACCCCCCCTTGCCATATGTTTTCTAAAGGGGTTTTCTAAAGGGTCTGAATACAACAGCTGAGGCCTGTTCCTCCTTGGGACCTCACAGGGGTTCTGGATGCCTTATGTGAGGCTCCATCTATTGAGGCAGTTTCCTATAAAACTACATACCTTCTGGTGCTGGCTTCAGCCGAAATCTGTCTAAGGTTATTACGAAATCCTTCAGTTTTTTTGTTCCAAACCAGATCCCGGGGACTACATTTCATAGGTAAGGCTGGACAATTGTTTTGAATATATTTGGCCATTATAAAATCCCGTTTTATAAGTCTTAACCTTAGCTAAACTAGGCTAAGATAGCGAAGCATTCCTGTGTTCGTCAGCCTCCAAAAAACGTTTTGGCTAAACGTAGGCATTAACTATTTAGACTGTTCTTAGCTGTTTAGTTAATGTTTCTCAAACTTTGAAGTTTGAAGAAATTCACATCAGTTTACAAATCTTAACCTTAGCTAAGCTAGCAAAGCTATGCATCCCTGAGTTCAAGTCAGCCTCCAAACAACGTTTTGGTTAAAAGAACTATAATACGGGATTTTATAATGGCCAAATATAATCAAAACAGTTGTTTAGCCTTACCAGGGTTTGTCGTTCGACAGTAATGTAAAATAGTTTTTTGTGATTTTTAAACTTTGGAAAGAATATTGTATTTTGAATGCACTGGGCATTTCAGGTTGTTAAGTAGTTTGTATGTTTCACTTTGAAATTAAACATTTCACTATTAGTATGCGACTTTTCATTGATATGATAAAGGACACTTGCTTGTATATCGCAATCGCATATCGCAATATTGATCTCAATAATCGCAATATGTCTTTTTTTTTTTTTTTTACCCAAATCGTGCAGCCCTAGTTTTTGCAAAGCCAGCACGTGTCAAAGCAGTGTGGAGGATTGTGGAGGCCATCTCCTTGGCTTATACTGGTTCTGCCGGAGGGCGATAGAGCGCACTTTACTAGAGCTGTGCCCACCTCATGGGCACTTTTTAGGGGAGTGTCAGTGGGGGGACATCTGTATGGTGGCCATTTGGCCTTGGTCGCATACTGTTGTGCGTTTTTATTTACTCTCTCCCTGTATGTGCTTTCATCTTTGGTGGCTAATAAGAGTTCCACTTTAGGCAACTCTTAGTCCCCCTCATCTTCCTCTGCTGGGAGGGGTGTGTTTATGCGTCCCATATTTCTTGTGTTGTACCAAGTGAATCGACGGAAAGTGAATGTCACGTTATGAATATAACCACTGTTAATTGAGGAAGAAGAATGTTTCCCCACCCTTCTGCTGCTTAACTCTGCAAAGAATGTTGCTGAACTGAGGGAAGATAGTGGCATTAGGTTTTATGGTTTTATTGGGAGGCACAGCCCCTCCCCTTTTGCTCCATGGTTAAAGGTGTCTTCAGCTGGGCATGCATAGGAGTGGTTATCCTATTCTTCCTGTGTTTTGCCTCATTCTTTTAGTCTAGGAGGGGGACAAGAGACTGAAAAATCTATACTTCATTTTAAAGGAAAAGGAAAAATAAATACATTGTGAAAACTATCAAAAACCATCACAGCTTTTTAATGGAAAGCTGAAAAGTCACTTGTACTCCAAGGCTTCTGTAAACAAAGAGAATTGGTTGTAACCCCAATTCTCTGAGGGAGATGAAGACGCCGGGTGGAAGTAGCCTAGTCTGTAAGACACTCGCCTATGAACCAGAAGTCCCAGAATCAAATCCCATGTACTACCATTGAGTCCCTGAGCAAGACACTTAAACCCAAGTGGCTCCAGGGGAACTGCTTCAGTAACTAATGATTGTAAGTCTGTCACGTCCTCATCTAGAGGTTGGGAAATGTGTGCAGTGGGAATACACAGATACCAGGCCCAAGTGAAATATTGTGCTTTTATTTACATTGAGTAGTGAGCAATGGTCCTTAAATGCTCCCTGGGCCTGTGCGTTGATTGGCTGGCAGTTGACAAGGGAATTGGTGGACTGAACCTTAATCCAAATCTCCGCCCAGCAGACAGACAGGGAAACGCGCACAACACAGAGCACCCCAAACCATTCTACGGCCCAAAGGATGTAACAATGTCACTCTGGATAAAGGCATCTGATAAATGCAGTAAATATAAGAGTAGGCGGTAGAACCTAGTAAAAGTTTCAGGGCTTGCCCAACTGGATGAGAACACACATCAGCCACAGACATTTACATTTTACATTTACAGCATTTTTCTGTAGTTACAGTGACAGTCCCCCAGGAGCAACTTAGGGTTAAGTGTCTTGCTCAGGGACACAATGGTAGTAAGCGGTATTTGAACGAGTGTGGTGAGTGTGTTACCCACTGGGCTACTACCACACTGAATTACATGCCCCTACACATTGGATGCCGACTAATGGTACAGGTGGTGCGCTGGTATAGGTGAACCTACATACGCCATAGAAATAGCCTGTATTAGCTCATGGGATAACCTCTGCTTGGACAAAGCTGTACCCTGTGAGGGGTTAGCAAAGCAAAGCCTTTCCTAAACGTTCCAGTCTTGTTCATGCAGGGCAAGTACAGGCCAGAGAATGTTGAGCCATCAATGCTTGAAGGCTGGGTGAAGAGAGGACATGCACCGCTTGGCTGTAACCAGTGCAAGCAGCAGAAAACCGTCTCAGATCTACCTCTGCCAGAGGCTCAAAAGGAGGCTCCAACACCAGTGACAAACTCCAGAGGGGCACAACTGGCCTGTTGATCAGGCGCAGATGTCTGACCCCTTTCATAAAGCTGCACACTGACGCCACCCCTACACCTTTGTGGCAAGAAGAAATCACTGCCAAATACACCTTAATAATAGAAAAGGCCTTGCCCTGCTTAAGTAGTTCCTGTAGAAAGGAGAGTACTGCTGAAACAGAAGACTGATAGGACACAAGCTGTCATCTGACACAACTAGTGGATGGTACCCTGGCACTTTGAATAGTGGCAATCATTTCTGTGCAGCCACCTCACCCAGTGGTGTTCACAACGGGAAAAACAGATGGAGCCCTCCAATGCCTGAGTGGAAGTAAACATTCCGGTGTCACACCCACCTGTTTAAATGCTGAGACGCGTTATGTGACCCACCGCTGAAAATTCCTCATAAACAGCATCCGCAAACATGAAACTGAGCGATTCAGATGGAAGTGGGCCAGACAATGTTTGACATCCGCTGTGGATCCAGACACAGAAAAATTATCTGCTGCAATGGGACCAGGGAACATAATTTAGTGATGATGAGACTTTATTTGACTGTACTCTATTAGGCTGTACATTGTGGGAACCAAACAAAAACCTCAGCAATATAAGCACATACTGCACAATATATAAACAAACACACAGAGCGGGCAGAGGTGGGGGGTGAGTACATATCTGTTCATGTGTATATGTGTGTGCATCCAATTGTCCTTGGGTTGGGGAAGGTTTGATAGTCAATGAGAGAGTCAAGCTGGCCTGACCTAAATGGAGATATTGATTCAGCAGTAGGTTTTTAGGGAAGCCGAATGCAGATGAAAGAGTTGTTTGGGTTTTCGGGTGAAAATCTCTAACTTTCGCAGCTGTTCTGGAAAGCCGGCAGTTTACAATCAATAATCACAGTGATTTATCCAATTTGTGATCAATAGTCACAGTCTGTGAGTGCCCATGGCTCTGCCCAATCCCTCAATCAATCTGGACAGCCTGGTGGGGTTTTTGGATGGCTGTCACCGTTACGATCAATTTCCAATATACCAGGGCAGTGCCTAATCCAATAAGACCTGTAATCATGGTTCTGAAAAAGTTCATGTCGTTGATGTCCTTCACAAAATGAGCAGTCTCCCATCAGTCCAAAATAACTCAGTGACAATCACTTCACTTTCAATTTATATTTCAAACTTTTCAGCAGGACATGCATGTTTTTCTGCACCTGGATTACCCCTTAAGAAAATTGTGAAGATAGTTTTGAGAGACCAGATTATCAAATCCATGTTTTTTTTTGTGTTTACATTCTGATTGTGTAACGCCGAAAGTACAGGTTTAGGGCCCTTAGATCCAAGAACCAAAAAGTATTGGTTGAAAAAACCTTCCGAGCTGAGGTGCCCCTGTGCAAGAGGGACAGGACATGCCGTGAACGCATTGACATTCCCCCTGGATTACTTGGCGGAGTAGTTCTGCCACATGTCCATGGGCCTGCATACTACAGAGCTTGTGGCTTAACATGTCCACCAAAGTTGCACTTTTTGGATCAGCCCTAATTAAAGATGAGTATGAGAAATGAGCATGAGACAGGGAGCGATTAGATTGTTGTGTTAAGTCACTCACATGGGCTCAGAAGAATACCGCTAGTGAAGAGGTGAAGAATGAGGAATTGGATTGGTGCAGGGGGACTTTTTTTAAGAGGAGGCAGGACCTCCCACTTCTCCATCCAACCAAGCCTGAAGGCATGATTGAATTGATAAAGTAGAGGTAGAGGTTGAGCGAAAAGACAACCTGACCTTTTTTATCTTCTTGTTGTCCAAGTTCCCATGGTAATAGCAGTTACAGGGACAGAGCCTCTGGAGCAACACTGGGTTAAGTGTCTTTGTCATGGACACAATGGTAGTGAATTGGGTTTGAATCTGTGAATTTATGGATGACACACTTTACAAGTTTGTCACCCACTAAGCTACAAAGCTTGCATCATAGTTATAGTTTACAGGTTGGAAAGCAAAAAGTGAATGTCATTAATGTTTAATGTTTTGCATGAATTGTGTGTATCCATATGAGTATGGATTAATAGGTAACAATTTAAATGATTCAGTTTTCATAATTATTATTTTTATTATATCCGCTATATACATGTCAAAAGTGATAATACACTGGAGGTGATATAGCGTCCGAGTGTTGGTCACTCCCAGGATTCCAACCAAAGAATCGAACCAAACTAATGCTAATACTGATGAAAATTTCTTTTCAATTCTCTTCAAGGCATCACCCTGCCATCAGCATTTTCTTCCATCTACTTCCTACTTTTCATTGGCATATGCACATGGTGGGCCCTCCAACTACCCATCAGTAACCTGGGCTTCAATGCACTGTGTGTGATGGTGGACTTCTTCACTGCTGGCCATCTTGTGTGCCTGTATCTCTACCAAAGCACCTTTGCTCAAAGAATCTTCTCTCCAGTCGGCCTGTGGGCAAGGTAAGTGTGTCCTGAAGAATATCTGATAAATTCCTTCATCCTGACCCGGTTCATCCTGACCTCAACTGAGCACATAGAAAGACACAGGGGAAACTGCACAGCGCAGGGACTAGGACTTCTCAACCAGCACACATGACCTGGTTTTAGTGGTTTAATTTTGGGAACCTAATGTTTGATAATGTGGCATTCACATAAAAATTTAACCTGCAGCTCTGTAGAGTTTTTGCAGTTGCAAAGAGAGAAGGCTGAGAGACAAGACAGCTATGTGAATAATGTTATAGCCAGAGAAAGTGCTGGAATGCAGGATTTTTTTGAGTATCTGCCAGGGCAGGGCCTGTAGAGCATGTTCCTGTTTGACACCCAGAGAAATTTTGGGTGGGAGACTTTACTGATGCAGATGGTATTTACGCTTGATCTTGCTGGCTCCTGGCCCTCTGTTCATTTGCACCATGTGAACAAGAATGTAACTGATAAGTGTTGAGTATGCCAGGATGCCGTCTTTTAGGCTACTCTGACATTTTGCAAACAGTTCAGTTCAGCAATGATCTCCTTCTGATCTTTCTTAATCTCTTTCACCCACAGACTGTTTGGCCTTAAGGATCTCATCATTCCCAGCAACTGCTCCAGCACCACCTATGATGTGGTGTTGAACATGGAGCATGACTGGCCAGTGTACGTCAACCCTGGGATTCTGCTTCTCCTCTACTTTACCATGGCAGGCTTTGTGAAGATCAGCTGTTACAGTGACATTCACAAGGTGCTCTGACATAATAAATATCAGATTTACGAAAAGCCTTACGTAGTATCATGGTTTTAAAAACATGAAAGTGGTCTTCAAAAGCAGAAGGTTAGAAAAAACTGCTGGATGCAATTTTCTTTATATGAAACCTCATGCTCAACACTGGTTTACATGTTTTTTTTTTTATATTTCATTTCGCTACATTGGAAAAAACCCTCGTGAATGAGTAAAAAGTGAAATGCAGAAGAAAAAAAATTTCTCAGACCGCAGCAATCAGCACCTCACCATGAAACAACGCATTTCCTCTGGGTCTTAGTGCTGATTATCAGCCAATCAAAAAAAGGGCTAAACAACAGCTAATCAGAAAATAGTAGTACAGTATCTGGGCAAAATACAACAGCCAATGAAATTATTTGAGTTATTCTGCTACTTGTAATGAACTCACAGTTAGTAATCTTTTGTTTTAATGTTATAACAATTTCAAAATTTGTTTGACAACTTGACAGCTGTTAGAGAATGTTGCCCAGTTTTTCATTGCTGAGTGTCTGTATCTTAAACGTTTACAGCCTGAAGCATTAAAGCAGTGGTAGTAAGTAGAATATGCATCTGGAAAGTATTTACAGTGCATCAGTTACAACCTTATTCCAAAATGGATTAAATGCATTTTTTCCTCAGAACTCTACACACAACATACAAAAGAGGTTTTGGCAAATTTATTAAAAGTAAAAAGCGTCTGCTAACTAAAAGTAAAGTAAGTCTTTTTCAAGTCAAAGCCATTTTAAAACCTCTCCAGAGATGGAAAGGGCCACTCTAGGCTATTCAGAGTTGTCCTGAAGCCACTCCTTTGATATCCTTTGTGTCCTTAGGGTCATTGTCCTGCTGAAAGATGGAAAATATCCCCACGGCATTGTGCTTCCTCCAATGTAGGGATGGTATTGCTTCAATGTAGGGATGGTATTGATGAGCGGTGCCTGGTTTCCTACAAACCTGACGCCTGGCATTCATACCAAAGACCATAGAGTTTTGTTTCTCATGGTCTGAGTCCTTCAGGTGGCTTTTGGCAAACTTTGGATTGCCATGTGCCTTTTACTAAGGAGTGACTTCCATCTGGCCACTCTACCATACAGGCCTCATTGGTGGATTTCTGTAGGCATGGTAGTCTATTGGGTGACCATTGGGTTCTTGGTCCCCTCCCTGAATAAGATTCTTCTCCCCCGGTCACCCAGTTTAGGTTGCAGGCCAGCTCTTGGTAGAGTCCTGGTGGTTTTGAACTTATGGATGATTGAGGCCACTGTGCTCATTTGAACCTTTAAAGCAGCAGACGTTTTTCACCAGATTTGTGCCTCAAGATAATCCTGTGTCGGAGGTCTACAGAAAATTTCTTTGACTTCTTGCTTGGTTTGTGCTGTGACATGAACCGTCAACCTTATATATCAGGGGAAACAGTATGCAACTGAGCTCAATTTTGAGTTTCATGGAAAAGACTGTGAATAGTTATGTACATGTGGTTTCTCAGTTTTTTTATTTTTAATTAATGTGTCAAAATCTCAATTAAACTTTTTTCACGTTGTCATTATTGGGTGTTCTGTGTAGAATTCCCAGCCCCCATTTACTGGGCATCATCATCTCTGAGAGACAGACAGAAAAGGGCCAGAGGGAAAAAGAGGGAAAAAAAGGAATTTAATCCATTTTGGAATAAGGTTGCAACATAACAAAATGTGGAAAAAGTGATGCTTTGTGAATACTTTTTGGATGCACTGTATACTTTTTTCCTGTGTATTCCATACATTACATACATTATTCCATCCTTCTAAATTGCCCATCGGGACAAATAAAAGTCTTTTTAAATTGAAATTACATTGCTCTGTCTGAACAAGAGCTTTACAGTCTAATGCTGTAGTATTCTGTGGGGCATTTCTTATATCTGCAGTCAGTGTGCTCATTTGTCAGTAAATACAACTTATATATTTATGTTTGCTATAGAAAGAACAAAAAGCACAATTTGTTAATAAGGAATTGGTGAACATTTTCACAGTTTTGGATACTTAGATATTTGCTTTATTTTCTTTTATATTGTAATGTTTGAGTTGGACCGGTGGTGGCCTAGCAGTTAAGGAAGCAGCCCCATAATCATAAGGTTGCCGGGTGCCTGTCATGGCTGCCCACTGTTTACCAAGGGTGATGGGTTTAAAAGCAGAGGACAGATTTTGTTGTGTGCTATGCTGCAGTGTATCACAATCACTTTCACTTTTTCACTTCACTTTCCTACAATTTGGTATTTTTGTGGCCAACTGAAAATGTTTTATGGGGTAGTCTAAACATAGTTTGCACATTATAGCGCATAAAGATTTAATGAAAACAACTAGTTCTTTTAGAGTAGTTTCAAAGTATTTTTTATTTTTTTACTAAAGTAGATTTTGATATGGTTACTTTTTTTAAAAAGTACAGATCTGAAATGTTGAAGCATATCTGTGTGGTCAGCTGCAATAGTTGATTTATTTCTGACATTTATTTTGACTATCTTTTCTTTGAAGCATGAAAGTGACAATAAGGTTGAGCCAGAAAGTACAAACGTGTTGGAACTCCGCCCCAGGGGACCTGAGAAAGGACAACAAAAAAAGAGAAATGTAGATGACACTAAGGTGTGTGTGGGTGTGTGTGTGTGTGTGTGTGTGTGCGTGTCCATGAGCAACTGTCACAACTTGTGTTTAGCATTTAGCAATTGTGTGTATTTAGCAAATGCTGCTCTCTGTGGGTGAGTCACCTGGATGCCAGCTAGAAGAAAAGAAAGCTCCTGTCACCAATTGCTCCAGCCTCCAGGATATAGGTATTGCAGATATTGCAGTACAGCATTTCAATCTTATTGTTCCTAACATGCCATGTAAAATAGACCTATACAGAGCCTCACTTCCATTTTCTCAGGGCCCAGCAGTGCTGATAGACAGCAAGGAGACAACCCCCTCAGCTTGGTGGGATGGGTGGTGATGGAGCAGAGCTACGTGTGTGCCCTGATAGCCATGATGGTATTTTGCTTCTTAATTGTCCATTAGAGGCATAGTAGAATTAGATCCCCCAATTTTATTAGTAAAGTGTTTTGTTGAATTCTTTGGATGCATTGATACAGGTTTGGAGCATAACCTATCACAGCTGGCTGACCTTTGTACTGCTGCTATGGGCATGTCTGATTTGGATGGTGAGGGCACGCCGTCGTTTTGCCCAGATCTGCTCACCCTTCATCCTGCTCTATGGCCTGGGACTCTGTGGTCTTCAGTACATCTGGGCCATGGAACTGGAACCTGAGCTGCCTCAGCATGTAGGGTCCATGAGCCTCCGTCAGATGGGCCTGGACCGGGTGCGGTATCCTTGCCTGCGGCTTGGGGCTATGGTGAGGAGAAGCACAGCTATAATGCAGTTATTCCATTATTATATTCTTCGTGAAGACAAAGATCATAGTTGCTGTATGACTTTTGACATGGTTTCTCTCCCTCAGCTTTTGTACACTCTTACCTTCTGGCTACTTTTGAGACAGTCAGTCAATGACAATTTCAGAAGGAAGAAAAGCACAGCAACTCCATTGCTGGAGGTCACCACCACTGGTAAGAGAATCCTGAAGCATAAAGCCACCCCCATAGTGGTATGACTTGGATGTGATTGACGCTGAATTTGACATTTTATTAGTAGGAATAATCATGTCTCCAACAAAACCATGCAAATCTGTCTCACACTGTCTCAGTGTGTACTGGTCACACTGGTGATATCTTCTTCTCCCATCGGGGTTTCAGAGGGCTCAGGCCGTAATGAGTCAGTGCTGAAACTGTTGGGGAGTAAAGTGATGAGCCTCCATGCCAAATACTGGATTTACGTCTGTGGGGGAATGTTCATCATGGTGAGCTTCGCTGGCAAGCTAGTGGGCTACAAGATTGTGTACATGCTGCTCTTCTTGCTCTGCCTGTGTGTCTATCAGGTAGGTTCTCCACTTATTTACAGGAGAGCGGTTTTGTTGACTGAAAGGTTTTATTTGATCTTGCCCCTTTTCTTGCTTGACCTTTTACTTAAGATTTAAATTGAGAGGTGCGGCAACAAGCTCACTATATTTTGGCCTAGCGGCTAAGGAAACAGATTCGTAACCGAAAGGTTGCGGGTTCAAATCCCGAACAGTCAAGGTACCACTGAGGCCCCATTGAGCAAGGTACCATCGCCACACACTGCTCCCTGGGCGCCATTCATGGCTGCTCTCTGCTCAAAAAAAGGGTTCAATGCAGAGAACAAATTTCATGGTCTACAATGTGTGCTGTGCTTAGTGGGTTACACACTCGCCTATGAACCAGAAGACCCAGGTTCAAATTGTGTCCCTGAGCAAGAATCTTAACTAAATTGCTCCAAGGGGACTGTCCCTGTAACTAATGATTGTAAGTTGCTCTGGAAAAGGGCGTCTGATAAATGCTGTAAATGTAAATGTGCTGCAGTGTATCACAATGACACTTTCACAGATGTGCTGTTTTTTTCTGGGTTCTCAGGTGTACTATACTCTGTGGAGGAGGCTCCTGAAGGTTTTTTGGTGGCTGGTGGTGGCCTACACCATGCTGGTGCTCATCACCATCTATACATTCCAGTTTGAGGACTTTCCAACATACTGGAAAAACTTCTCTGGATTCACGGAAGACCAGTAAGACTTCTGACCATCTGCTCTTTTTTTTTATTTCATTTTTGACAATTTAAGCAAAACTGAAAGAAAATGAAAAATAAAGAACGAGAATTAAAAATGAAAACTCACATACGTTTTCAAATTACATACAGACAACAATTATAACAAAGATGGAAAAAAGGCAGGGGCTAAAACTATCACTATCTCTTTAGATCAACATCATATCAATTCAGTACTGGACCCAATTTTCCTCTTATATACAGTGGGTTGCAAACTCCACATTTTGTCACATTACAGCCACAAACATGAATCTATTTTTTGGAATTCCATGTGAAAGTCCAAGTGGACCGGAAATCATAAATTTTTTACAAATAAATAAGTGGGGTGTGCGTAATTATTTTTCATTTGGGACAGTGGTGGCCTAGTGGTTAAGGAAGCTGCCCCGTAACCAGAAAGTTGCCAGTTCGAATCCCGATCTGCCAAGGTGCCACTGAGGTGTCACTGAGCAAAGGACCGTCCCCACGCACTGCTCCCCGGGTGCCTGTCATGGCTGCCCACTGCTCACTCAGGGTGATGGGTTAAATGCAGAGGACAAATTTCACTGTGTGCACCGTGTGCTGTGCTGCTGTATATCACATGTGACATTCACTTCACTTTTTTTTTTTTTTTTATTCAGCCCCTTTTGGTCTGAGTGCAGTCAGTTTCCCAAAGACATTGCCTGATGAGTGTTAATGACTAAATAGAGTGCACCTGTGTGTAATCTAATGTCAGTACAAATACAGCTGCTCTTTGACGGCCTCAGAGGTTGTTTAAGAGAATATTGGGAGCAACAACACCATGAAGTCCAAAGAACACACCAGACAGGTCAGGGATTAAGGTATTGAGACATTTAAAGCAGGCTTAGGCTACAAAAAGATTTCCCAAGCATTGAACATTCGACAGAGCACTTTTCAAGCGATTATTCAGAAATGGAAGGAGTATGGCACAACTGTAAACCTACCAAGACAAGGCCGTCCACCTAAACCCTCAGGCCAAACAAGGACAGCGCTGATCAGAAATGCAGCCAAGAGGCCCATGGTGACTCTGAACGAGCTGCAGAGATCTAATGCTCAGGTGGGGGAATCTGTCCATAGTCATGCACAAAGTTGGCCTTTATGGAAGAGTGGCAAGTAGAAAGCCATTGTCAAAAGAAAACCATAAGAAGTCCTGTTTGCAGTTTGCCACAAGCCATATGGGGGACATCGCAAACATGCGGAAGAAGGTGCTCTGATCAGATGAGACCAAAATGGAACATTTTGGCCAAAATGCAAAACGCTATGTGTGGCGGAAAATTAACACCGCACATCACTCTGAACACACCATCCCCACTGTCAAATATGGTGGTGGCAGCATCATGCTCTGGGGGTGCTTCTCTTCAACAGGGACAGGGAAGCTGGTCAGAGTTGATTTGAAAATGGATGGAGCCAAATACAGGGCAATCTTGGAAGAAAACTTATTGGAGTCTGCAAAAGACTTGAGACTGGGGCAGAGGTTCACCTTCCAGGAGGACAGTGACCCTAAACATAAAGACAGGGCAACACTGTAATGTAATATCCATGTTAAACATGTCCAAATAATTGTCATCCATATCACCTAATTGATTCCAGCCATTTTGCACCACTCCCAGCTGTTTGCTTTTGATGTATTTGATCTAATCAATTAATTTCTTTCAACCAAATTCCCTCCATCTTTTAGAATTAGTGGAGGATTGCTGTGTTACACATAATTAAACATACAATGAATTAATGCCATTCTATTCCAGGCTGCCCCTACACAATTCAGACACATTTTTCCTGGTGTATGTTTATATGCCACAATAAACACTTCAACTGCCTTGTTATCTTGGGCTGAAACTCCTTTTTTAATTTCAGTGTCTCAATTGTAAGTATCTCAACAGATCCCCATTCTCTGAATTTAATAATTTTTTTAAGCTTTTCAAAGGTTTTGAAGGTTCTTCCCTCTGCAAGTATGCTTATAGATGATATTTCTCTATCTCTCCATTATGTAAATGTAATATCTTTATTTCTAGCTTCAGAAGTTTGCTCTCTCCTTTCAATTTATATTTCTTAACTCCATTTGCTCTTTACTGTATTACTAGTGAAAATGTATTATTAATGTGAAAACTATGTATAATGCAGCACTTGTGAGTACCATATGAGGAAATAACACACTTTCAAAGTTCATCCACTTTGAATTGATTTGCACACCCTGGATAAAATCATGTAATGAATGAAATATTTATATGACTCCCGTAGCCTAATGACAGGTATCAGCTGGTGGTGGTATTTACATTTTATGGCATTTATCAGGCTCCCTTATCCAGAGCGACTTAAAATCAGTATTTACAAGGACAGTCCCCCTGGTGCACCTTAGGGTTAAGTGTCTTGCTCAGAGACAATGGTAGTAATTTGGATTTGAACCTGGTTCTTCTGGTTCATAGGCAAGTGTGTTACCCACTAGGCTACTAGCTGATGCAGTGTTTGCTTGGCAGGTTGGCTGATATTGGGCTGGAGACATTTGCTCTTTCTGAGCTCTTCACCAGCATCCTTATCCCAGGCTTCTTTCTGTTGGCCTGCATCCTACAGCTGCACTATTTCCATCGGCCCTTCATGAAGATCACAGACCTGGAGCATGTCACCCACATCCACAGGTAAGGTTCTCCACACCTCAGAGAATGGAAGTGAATCGCTGTGGTTAATTTGTGGTTCCCTAAAGGTAGAGATGATCTGTACCCATGTTATAAATACTCAGGAAGAAAAGCTCTCAGAGATATGAGACACCACAGTGTACAGAAGCAGCCCAATTTGAAGAAGAGGCACTTGTCACTGAACTTGATGATGATGATGATGAATATGAAGGTAACAGACATGTCAACATTTATATGCAATAATGTGTCTACCACTTCTGAACATAGTTTGTATAAACACAATCATAACTAGCAATGCGACATCTTTCTCCCTGATTTCCCTCATCAGAGATGATGTTGCCCAGTAAATGGGGGCTGGTGATGGACCGTCTTATGGTTCTCTCCAGGAAGTTCTCTGACACTCTGACAAACGTGCAGGCCTTCATCTGGCGGGCTCTGGAGCTCCACATCCTGAAGATAGTAGCATTCTGCGTGGTGTGGGTGGCGCTGGGAGAGGTCAGTGAAAGCACTGCTATTATGGTATAAGCCTTCACAGCAATCAGTAGTGCTGTGAAAAGAAAAAACATTTTTTAGTATGCATTGCGAAGCATATGATTCTCTTTACATATACCTCAGGTGATATTACAAGCATATGCAAAGCATTTTCATGTTTGAATTGATTTGAGAAAGATTAAAATATTAAAATCCAGAAAACTTTGAATTAAGTATCTTTTTCTCACTGTAATTTCTTGTAGTATTTGTGTCAGGATTTGGACATGGGGCGCATTCGCAGATATCCCTGAGGAGTTGATTCTCAGTATAAAGTGAAGGGGTTTATAATTGCTTGCCACAATGCTGAGTAGGCGAGAGTGCAGAGAGTGAGAGAAATCGTACCGTGGTGTCTGTTTATATAGGAGGGGCAAACAGGAAGAATAAGTTGTAAACAAACAATGGTCAAATCCATTCAAAGTCTGTTCAAGTCATGCACCCCGGGGATAGGGTTGTGAGGTGTTGGTGAGGTCAGGAACCGGAAGGCGAAATCAGACACATGGGTAATAAAAAAAGCGACATGTGAACAAGGTCATACCCAGGATAGCAATCCAGAAAATTCCAGTAACATGGTTACCACAGTATCCAAAAACATAAAGGTTATATTTGTTCCTCTTCATAGTCTCTATTGAGGTGGCATCATGACATTTTGTAATGATCCGTAAGGAAATTACTTCTTGTCTCTTTTATTGGCTGTAAATTTTTATTCATATAATTAATAAATAACTGCATATAACTGTATCCCATGAGCGCTTATTATTATTATTATTATTATTATTATTCTTAATAGTATTATTATATTGTGAATGATTCATTGTTTGCTTACAACAAGCACCACAGACAGGTGTGATCATTTATGTGATAAGACGTACAGGCCCTGTGTTGACACATTTGAATGACAAATCTGTTTATGAACACCAAAGCCTGTTAATCTTGCTCAGTGTCTGTTACACGATCAACTTAGACTTTTCACATGCTGCACTCCTGTGTTCCATAAACATTACAGTATAGTGTTATGTTAACAAAATTGCATTTTGGACGTTTGTGAATTGATTTAGAAAAGTGCATGCATGTTCAGAGGCAAATATACACGCTAACTTCATCTTCACCTCTGTTCTCTGCCTGTATTAATTTTGAAATTTGCTGGCCACCCCAATTGATTGGCATGAATGGAATTTGTGTTTCACTTTCTCACAGCCCTCAGTGATGAACCTGGTGCTAGTGGCCCTCTGGGCCTTTGCCATGCCCTACAGGCGTTTCAGAGCTATGGCTTCCTGTCTCTCCACGGTCTGGGTGTGCATCATCATTGTCTGCAAGATGCTGTACCAGCTCAGTGTGGTCAACCCCACAGAATACTCCAGCAACTGCACTTTGGTGAGATTCCACGGCATTCTGCACACACACACACACACACACACACACAAAACATGTTTCTCTCTGTTTCTTCCTGTGTAGCCCTTAGCCAATGAGACAAGCCTGAGAGAGGATGAGCTCTTCAACTCAACATTGTATAGAGCACCAGTTGATCCTGCTAATTGGTTCGGATTCAGGAAGGATTCTACTGTCCTGGGATACATTAAGGTCAGGGCATGTGTTTAAAGCAATCCCAAGCATCTGATGCTGTTCTAGCTGTTTTTTTAACAGTCCCAGTGGCGTTTGTTCCCTCAGAACCACCTGTTGGTGCTGATACTGCTGGTGTTCGAGGTCACAGTGTACCGCCACCAGGTTCATCATTACAAGCAGCAGCAGGTCTCTCCACCCACCATCCCCACCCTCTTTCCCAGTGCCACTCGTGACACACTGGACCAGGACCTGCTCTCTTGCATCAAGTACCTGCTCAACTACAGTTTTTACAAGTTCGGCCTAGAGGTCTGTTCAGTTATTTATTCATTTATTTGTGTGTTTATTTATTTATATTTATAGTAGCTCCTCTGAAAGGGGTTGGTCTTTAGTCATTGTTTGAAAATCCTCAGTACTTCAGCTGTTTAGACATATAGATAAAGTTAATTGAGATAATAAAGATAATTACACCAAGGTGCAGAAGCAGAAGATTCACTTCGGTATACAGACACACACACACAGGACTCTTTCTCCGGCTCTGATTTAGTTTTTTGAATGAACATGATCATTTAAAAACTTTTGAGCTACTACTGCCTTCCTCTCTGGCACAATTAAGCTTTTCTAATTATCATCTATTCCACTCCACTAATCTTTAATGAGGTGTAATTATCCAGTTTGTGCTGTGGCCTTGTACAAGACTGTTTTATTTCGCATTTTACAGAACTTGCACTGAAACTTTCATCCTCACTTTTGTTGGATGTATTCCTCTTGTGTTACAGATCTGCTTCCTGATGACCGTGAATGTAATTGGCCAGCGCATGAACTTTGTGGTCATTGTTCACGGCTGCTGGTTGGTTGCCATCATGGTGCGGCGGCGCAGGGAGGCCATTGCCAGCATCTGGCCCAAGTACTGCCTGTTTCTAGTGTTCTTCACCATCTATCAGTACATCCTGTGTGTGGGCATCCCCCCTGCACTGTGCATTGGTGAGTCATGACTGTAGTTGATAAGACTATACATACTGCACTGGGGATTAGTGAGGGAGCCCTGACTTTTTTTTTTTTTTTTTATGCTTTGTTGAGTTCATTGAGTGCTTGTTCCAGTACCAGTTCTTCTGTCCAGACTTTTCTAGCTTTCTTCTCACTTCTGCACTAGTTATCCAACTGTCTGGCTACTCTTCCCTGCTACCCCGTGCCTGTCTTAACTCTCTTAAGTCATCCTGAATTTTACCCTACAGTCATCCTTGTTTAATTTCCACAACTTAAGCACTTGCTGTCTAGCTACACTCTCCCCTGTTACTATTTTACATTCTCCAATCTCATTCATATTGCATAGGACCCAATTTCCACTAGCACCCTATACGCTAACAGTACTGATGGCAGTTGCTGTTAAAACTGGACTTTATCTGGTATGGGAATGTGTCTGGTTTCCTGCATAATTGATATAGCTAGAGTTTTACAGTGGATGATCTAGCTGACGTAACCCTACCCATTTACCCGGGTGTGGAACCATCACCAAGAAATACATGGGATTGTGCATCCCAAGTGGCTGAGTTTTAGTTCTGTCTGAATAATAGAGATGTATAATGAAAATTATTGCTAGTTTTCTTTTCAATTTGATGTTTGTTCATGACTGTATTCAATCATGTCTGTAGACTATCCATGGAGGTGGAGCTCCACAGTCACCATCAACTCTCCTCTCATCAAGTGGATCTACCTGCCAGACTTCTACGCCATGCCCAACTCCAAGAACCTCATTGGTGGGTCTGTCAGCCAGCACATCTGCACAATACCTTTCAGCACAATGCTTCTGCTTTATCCAATATTCCAATATTGGATCCAATATTAAGAAATAATTATTTTACATCAAACCATGTGTGCCACAATTATGGCACCCATGATATTAATACTTTTTACAACCCCCTTTTGCCAACAAAACAGCACCTTATCATCTCCTATGTTTCACAATATGGGAGAATACAGAAAGATCTTTGACCATTTTTCTTTGCACAATCTCTGTAAATCATCCAGCAGCCTCTGATCTCTTTTCTGCATTCTCCTCTTCATTTCAGTTCATATGTTTTCAGTGGGGTTGAGGTCTGGTGAATGAGATGGCCATGAGACTAACTTGATTCAGTGTCTGGTGAACTATCTCTGTGTAGATTTGATACTTGTTCAGGGTCATTATCTTGCTGAGAGACCCAGTGACAATCATTTTCAGCTTTCGGGCTGAAGGCCACCAGATTTTTCTTTAAAATGGCTTCATATTTCAAGGCATTCATGATGCCAGGCACCCTAACAAGGTTCCCAGGGCCTCTGGAAGAGACACAGCATAAACAATCATACCCCATACTTCACAGTGGGCATGAGGTGCTTTTCTGCATACTCATCTTTTGGGTTCTGCCTGACCCACTTAAAGTGTTTGTTTCCAAAAATAAATGATTTTTTTTCTGTACATTTCAGCGAAACAGCTTGTTGGCATGCAGATAATGCCTGATTGTGGTTTTAGAGACTTTGTTAACCCAAGAACCTACCATTTGTTGCAATTCTTTAATAGTGAGCTTTGGAGAGCTTTTTATTTCTCTTACCATCCTTTTCACTGTGTGTGGAGGCAAAATAAGCCTTGTCCAGGCTTCTTTACCACTGTTCCAGTTGTTTTAAATTTCTTAATGATTGCTCTGACAGTAGATATAGGCAGGTGCAGGCGACTGGCTATTTTCTTGTAGACTGACTTGTGAAAGTCCACACACATCTTCTTACTTGAATGGTGTATTCCTTTGTCTTTCCCATGTTGAAAAGTGGGTAAGAGAAATGGCCTCTGAGTCACATCATATTTATACCCGAGGAAAACAGGAAGTGATTAAATACTAATTAAATGTTTTAGATACTCTGATCAAATTAGTAAATTACTTTACTAATATACTAAAAATACTTCAATTACATTTATTTCCTAGGAAAGAAATGTTAGGGGTGCAAATAATTATTTCTTAGTCAGGGATTTTTTTTCCCCCTTAAAATTGAATTTGAGTTGAAGGGTACATTTTTCTACAATCTTTAGTGTTACAAGTATGGTTCTGCAATAACAATTTAATTTATTTTAAGGCTTTTAACACATCTTAAGCAGGGGTGCAATTAATTATAGACGGCAGTGTATAACTGTCTAACTAGCTGAGGCCTGATGTTGCCCTGTTTAATGGACATTTATGACATTCTGTCTCTGGTCCAGCCGACTTCCTCTTGCTCATGTGCGTGTCGCAGCAATGGAAGGTGTTTCAGGATGAGAATAGGGAAGAGTGGATGGTGCTAGGAGGGGAGAACAAGGATGACCCCAACCCCATGGAGAGACTCCCCTTCAACCCAGCCCCAAATTTCATCAATTGCAGGTAAACATCAGCATTTCCACCCCTAGCACCTCACCTTAGAAAGAAGTGCTCCTGTTAACTCCTGCTCCTCCTCTCAGGTGCTACCTGGACATGGCCAAGATCCTGGTGTTCCGCTACATGTTTTGGTTTGTGTTGGCTGTGGTCTTCGTGACAGGGGCCAAAAGGATCAGTGTGTTTGGGTTAGGCTACCTGATGGCCTGCTTCTTCTTCCTACTGTCTGGCCGTCAGCTGCTCATCAAACCCTCCCATAAGCGCCTGGCATTCTGGGATTGCCTTATCATGTACAACGTTGGGGTCATGGTAGCAAAAAATCTGCTATCGGTAAGGCCCGACACAAGAACTATGACTTACACTGGTGCCAATGTCAGACACTCATACATAGGTGAAGGTACACATCATGTCATGATAATGCTCTTTGTATCTTTCTGTGTGTCTGCAGATCCTGGCATGTGTGTTTGTTGCTGAAATGCAGAGAAACTTCTGCTGGGTGATCCAGCTCTTCAGCCTGGCCTGCACTGTGAAAGGCTTCTATCACCGTGAGTCTCAGATGCCACCTGTTCAAGACACTCATGTGTCCACACTGTTACAGACAGTGATGTTTTCATTTATGGAAGGACATTTATGTATTTCCTGGGATCAGGCCAAATTTTGTTGTCACGACAACATGCTTTGTATGTCTCTGTCAACACATGCTGCAGCTGAATCCCTGAGTGATCCAGACTGCTCTCTGCCTGTGGATGAGGCAGGTATAATCTGGGACAGTATTTGCTTCTTCTTCCTCCTGCTGCAGAGAAGAGTTTTCCTCAGCTTTTACTTCCTGCATGTCAGCGCTGACCTTCAGGCTTCTGCCCACCAGGCCTCCCGGTAAGTGAAGACCAGATTTCTGTCTGACCACTAAGTAAGGGTGAGGGTACATTCAAATGCAATATTCAAAAAAGGACAAATAGTTGATATGTTGATTTTGTAGGAAAACAATGATTTTAGTCTGATACAAAACTGATACAGTTCAGTGTATCAGTTCCTTGACTGGCTGAAGTAACATCATATATGTTCAACAGAGAAAAACAAGAATCTTACTCTCTGTAGTCACATGGCTAAATGGTCAGTGGGAATAGGAAGTAGCAGAAGTAGGAATGACTGCTGTTATCAACTTCATTATGCACTAACACACACAAAAATGCAACTCACACAAAACTGCAAACACTATCTTCAAATTGGGGCAGTGGTAACCTAGCAGTTAAGGAAGTGATTGTAGGAATCTACCAATCGATGAGGAACCAATGAGCAAGGCTCAAGGTCTCCACACGCTGTGATGTATGCATGATCACAGTTACGCTTCCAATTTGGCAACATTGGGTGTGAAAACAACATCTTGTACAATATACTTTTTTTACTGTGCAAGTTTTAATTGGTTATTAAAAATTGTGAGTGTGTGTGTATGTGTGTGCACAAGTGGGTTTGATCTGTTCAAAGCCAGCATCAAGAAGAACATCACATTCCACCAGCAGGCTGAGAAGAAGTCCCTCCAGCAGCTCAAACGCTCGTAAGTGTCTGTGAACATCACTTGTAGAGTGTGGACTGACATGGCACTGGTTTTATTTGAGTGTTCCCAATAATGTAGAAACAGTGTCTATCATTGAGAGTTGTGTTTGAACGTGAGGTCTGTGTACATATGTTATTTCATGGTACTCAAGAGTTTAGTGTCCTTGTGTCTTTTTAGGATGGAAAGAATTCGTGCCAAACAGCAAAAGTACAAAGATGGACGCAGGGCCTCCGAAGCTACAGAAGAAAAGGAATCAGGCAAGCACTCAGCCACAGAATAAGCTTCTAATTCAAATTCCGAATCAGGAACTAATCCGCCCTGTCTGCCTTACACCTCCAAAGTCAAGGGGTTTAAATCCCAGCTCTGGCTTTGCGTGTGTTGATTTTACATGCAAAATCAGTTTTTCTCCTGCTGCCCACTAGGTGAACTGGCAACTGTAAATTGTCTGTGTGTGTATGTGGTGAGCTGTTGTCCCAGGATGGACTCTGGCAGCTGTGACCCTGATTTGCAAAGATGTTTGAGATCATTTTGTAAATATCAGAGGCACAGTAATCTGCTGCAGCTAAAGTAATCATAAAATTCCTTCATCTGGCTGCCAACCCAACTTGAGGAGTTTATTGGTTTCTTCTGTGTGTGTGTGTGTGTGTGTGTGTGTGTGTGTGTGCATGTTTTGTCTCAAAAGATTGCCAGGCAGAGAAGAAGGGCAAGAAGCGCCCCAGACAGAAGCAGTGGCACCGGCCCTGGTTGGACCACGCAACAGGTCAGTGCCTCAGTTGCCAGTAATTTGACTATTGGGCTCTCATGTGGCCTTTCCCCCACTACACACATACAAACATATGCACACACACACACACACACACACACACACACTCTGATTCTGGAGGTGATGATCAGCCAGTCGCACCCACAAAAGCAGTTGAAATATATCCACTTGTCCTCTGAATTGCTAATTATCTTTGTTTTACTGTTCTCACTGCCTCTTCCACATCACCCCCCATCCCCCACTACTATCATGAATCGTTTTTTATTTTTGTTCTGAGATTAAACACTTCATATGAATGAAAGCGTCATGAGAAGGTGTGTAATGGATGTTTACAGGATCATATTTCAGCTGAACACCAACATGTATCCCTTGTTCAGTGTTGCATTCTGGAGAATATTACCTGTTTGAGTCTGACAGCGAGGAGGAGGAGGAACTTCTTTCTGAGGAGCAGAAGCCTCCTAAACAGACAGCATTTCAAGTGAGAACACACTAAAACACAGTATGGCTGTATACTGCTGCAATCTACTAAACCTACTATAAAGCAAAATCAAAATGATTGTTCTCTGAGGCAAATGAGAAATAATAAGAAATATCCATTAGGGTGTACCTTTAGCAACTTTAGAAATATTATTTGACCTGTACTGTCTTTATACTTTATAACAACATTTTGAGATTTTAGCTTCATATGTACTGTACAGCACAATATTGTAATTTGAATCACAGCAGAGAAAAAACAACTCTGACTCATTGACTTAGACCCTTCAATCGACGATGTATTATGTTAGTGATAATTCTTTTATATTTAAGTCAAGGAGGTGGGGATAATTAGACAGAGTAACATTTGACATTTTATGCAGCCTTTAGGGCTTACTGTTAGGCTGTAGTTCTGTGGATAAACTTGCTGTTAAATGTAGTTTGCAGTTTTAATGTTTGTGTGAAACTCACTCCTGTAAACTTGGTTCCAGATTAATGTAATTAACATGTATTCTCTGTACGACTGTGTGTGTGTGTGTGTGTGTGTGTGTGTGTGTGTGTGTGTATATAACCGTAACACAAAACTTGTGTAGCATTCCTGTAACACAGTCATTGTGTGTGTACATGTGTGTGTTGCACACCAGGTGGCATACCAGGCCTGGGTGACAAGTGCTAAAGAGGCCCTAAAGAAACGACAGCAGAGACAGAAAGAACAGAGAAGACTGGAGAGAGAAAGGAGACAGCAGGCCTCAGGTCATACACCACACTCTACACACACATGCCAGTTGCACCATAAATACAAACATTATACCAGTATGTTGCTTTCTGGTGACAGGCTATGCAGAAGAAACCGTTGTTGAGGACGGCCAATCCCAAGAAGGGGATCTGAACAAAGATGTGGAGCAGTCAGGTATCTTTCCCATTTTCAGCCAGGGAACTCCCTCTGTGGATCTCTGCACTGCCTCCAGGGCTGAACAGGAATGCAGATTAAGCTCAATGAAATTATGTATCCTTGTCCTTCAAGGCAATATAAAACAAGTGTTAAAAAAGCCTTCTAACACACATCCTGCACGTCAATTTTCATACTCAAGGATTAAGCACAGAACGTGCAGAGAAGTTTACTGTTTAGAGCTTTATGTACGTTTGGATGTTCTTTCATCCAAACTTTCCAGCAGTTTTTTATATTCTAAAACAAGTAGCTAAAACACAAGTGCAGTGTGTGAGATGACTGGGTTAGCTGTGAATTTGTGAGTCTCAAATTTCATCACATTTTGTTACACTTACAGTGGATATAAAAATACATACACGGAACCCTTTTTGAGATGTAAAAAAAAAACAGACCCCTTTAAATCATTTCAAAACTTGAATGTGAGCTATAATTGGTGGTGGATAGTAAGAAGTAAATTATTTTATTTGTAGTAATTAGTTACTGTACGTTTTTGTGTATCTGTACTTTACATAAGTATTTACCTTGGTGGAGATTTTTTACTTTTACTCCAGTCAATTTCAATGTCAAACTTTATTACTATATTACTTAAAACGTTTATAAACGTTTATATATCAGCGTCTCCTGCCTCACATCAGAAGGATATGAAGTATAAGTGCACCCATCAAATTATTGACTTGCAGTAATCCATATTGCCAGAACATCCATGGCCTTATTCAAGAGATTTGTTGTAGAAAAGTTGTAGAAAAGAAGGAACCTTTCATTTTCAAATGCTTCTGTGCCTGCCTCAGCCCCATATGATTTCGTCTTATAATAATTCACCATCTAATCTAAGGAAATGATTCAATTCTGATGCAAATATCTGATCCCTAGTTTCTCAAGAAAGTTAGCTAGACATCTTGGGAAAACGCCACTACCCATAATGGCGTACCAGGCTAAATCTTTTTTTATCTATTTCAATTTGATGACCGTGTTAGTTGTTTCAGTGTATTTTATAATATGTTATGTTGTCAGTGTTGTCAGAATTTCAATGTTGAAGTATGGTACACAAAAATGATCATACACATGAAATTTCCATTTAGACATTGCTCAGAAAATCACTGTACTTTTACATTGAAGGAAAATACCTTTGTCTTTTACTCAAGTAGAAGGACTTATAACAGATGACTTTTTTTTCTTGGAGAAAAAGTTTACCCTGGGTGGTGGTAACTTTACAAAAGTACATGTTTTTGTGTACTTCGTCCACCACTGCCTATAACCTGTAAAGTGGGTGTGTATTCATTAACTGCACCCTCTGCAGCATTCAGCCTGGAGGTGCACATGATTGGTCATTCAATGCGATCCTCAGCTCTAACTATAGTATATGAACAATAAACGGCATCTTTTAACAATGACTTGTGATTGTTGTTGTCCAGACTGATGGTTCATTCCAGCCCTAATGCCGGATTATTTCTAATCTCATGTGCTATTCATGGAGGTGGATTTAATTACGCTTTCTGTGTTCTATCTTTCTGCGACCATAACTATACTATAGATTAGTCTGAGAGTTAAGAAGACAAAACATGAATTCTAATGTTACCTGCCAGAGCAGGTGTATGTCTTTGAATTCCTTCATTGCAAATCTTGATGCTGCATATGAAGGCATGTCAGTATCTGCACTAGGCAATTTCCTTCGAGATTAATTAAGTTTTCTGGTTCTGATTAGTACCACAAAACCATGCACTGTTCCCCACTGTCCCACTTTTTCTTGCTGATAACTCCCTCCGTGCACATTTAAATTGTAAAAGTGTAATTCCAGGGCAGGTCTGTTATTCCTGCACTGTGTGGTAGGGAGAAGCGATACGGTGCAGAGGATCCTTGACATCCTGCGCTTCCTGTGGGTCCTGGCACTGGCCATGGTGGACTGTATGACCCTGTGGCTCAACATGTTGACCAAGCAGTACGTAGACACATCCACAGTCCTGAGCAGTGAGCGCTACCTTCTCATCCATCACATCAGCCAGGTGACACACAAATACTCACACACACCTGTGCTCAGAACACACATGCACACTGTTCTAACACAGTTGTGTTTTGTACTCCTTAGAGCTGCAGGGAGCCACTGCATGACCAGCTATCTCAGGACAGTGAGTTCGCCACAATGGAGACCTGTCTGTTTGAGGCTGACACTGACAACTTGAACAACAGCAGCGCCATCAGGTGGGCAGAGGGTAACAGTCCTCAGTATGGTTCTTACAGCTCTCCTCAGTCATTTAATGCTTTCCTTGTGACAAGACAATTGGATGAACAAATGTTGAAAAACTATTTGGTTGTCAGTCCTTTTCTGTGCAGCTCATAAACCATGAAAATTGCTAAATAACGTTTACAAGTTCCACCACTCTTCTGGAAATTCTAGCAGGCTCAGAAAATGCATTTACTCTGGTGTGAATGACTGTTGGCTATTGCCATTGTTGGGCAAGTTACTCAGTAACTAAGTTACTTTTTACAGATTTTTTAAAAGTAATAATATTACTCTTACAGTACAGCAAAGTAGTACTGTAAGTAAATGATTACATAACTTAAATCCATTTTATTGTTAAATTAACAGTGCAGAGAAAGAGTCCATAATCAAACAACATCATCACAAATGTTGCAAAATGCACTGTCACAGGCAGTGTTTTATTCACATTGCTCCTTTGTCAGATGCTTATATTTTACATCATTTTACATCATTTTTTATATAAATTCAGCGTTTCTCGTGGTTGCTGCCAAGACATAGTTTTAGAGTGAATTTCATTGTTCTTTGCAGCTTCACAAGTAATATGGTGCCATGACAAATCAGAAGGACTGAAAAAGTGCAACTGTATCCAGATCCTGATGTTGAGATGATGTAGTTAAACACTGATATCATCTTTCACTGTGACTATGTTCACTATCAGTGGTGCAGAAACTCTGGAGCTAACTGGGCTGGAACCAGCTGCCACCCAGACCAGTGACCACAGCAGCGCCACCCTCAGCCCAGACTCTGCCCTGGATCTGGACCTCCATTCAAAACAGAGCCGCCATCAACGGCACTCCAGGACTGCCAGTGAGCTTCTTACTGACAGGTACAGATCCAAATTAATCAGACTTCAGTCTGCTGTATCATGAATTAAAGTGTCACTCTACTTCTGAGCACACTGTGTTGGCAGTGATGATGGCAGGGATTTTAAATGATACCTCATGGAGATGTCTGAGGTCACTGGGGGGTGGATTGATTGTTCCCCCAAGTAGAGCAATTTTTAATTCAGACTCAAATCATTTCCATTTCTAAAATGAGACGTTTTAATATTTAATTCAAAATAGTGGCTCATTTTAAATTTGTTGTCAGCAAAGAGTCTCAAAATAGTTGGGATGAGGACAACAAAATGAGAGAAGAGTTATTGGTAGCAAAAAGAAACAGGTTAATTGACAGCATCTTAGAGAGGCAGAGTCTCTCAGAAAAAAGATAAGCAAATGAACACCATTCCAGAATAATATTCAGTGTAAAACTGTGAAGCCTTGGGATCACTGGCTGTGAATACGTTCCTCATATGCAGGTTACAGTTTGGTCATGCAAACAGCAGCCATATGTGAACATGATTCAGAAATTCTACCATCTGTGCTGTGCAAAGCAGAAATGTTTTTTTCGTGTTTTTTTTAAACCGGTTTAAGTCTGGACTAAATGTCCTCTGGACTAAAAAGGAGAGGGTTTTTAACAGGATTCAGACTGCCTATTGAACATTGTGTTTTTATTTATATTTTACAGTGTCCCAACTTTTTTGGAGTATTTCCAGATATATCTAGAGGCTCCTACCAGAACATTTTTACATCATAGAGTGTTGCTGGTGAATGTTTGTCTGTTGTGACACTGTTTTACACAATTGGAATGCTGTTATCTAGTCAACTAGTCTAATGAATCTTCACATCTACCTCTTTCCATTATCTACAGAACATTCTTTGTGGAGGAGCTGACTCAGAGTCGTGAATTCTACTCCTCACAGAACCGGTTCCTGAAGCTCCTTTTTGCTCTGTACAACTTGCTGGCTGGCAACTCTGAGTTGGTGTGCTACTTCATCATCATGCTCAACAATGTGGTGACCGCATCAGTCATTTCGCTGGTCCTGCCCATACTCACCTTCCTATGGGCTATGTTGTCCGTACCACGACCCAGCAAAAACTTTTGGATGACGGCCATTGTCTACACTGAGGTTTATTCTTTTCTAACTCCCATTTTTCCTTGAACCAAGCCTTTGTTAACCAATCTTTGTATGTTCTTCATACCATATAGAGAGGATTGGGTTTCTTTTGTGCTATTCCACATTTGGTATATCCTATTTTGGTCATTGATATGACAATATCTGATTATATATACCCTTGAGTCTTGAGATTTATAGTTCACTATAGTACCTGTTCACTTTTTTTATGACTAATGCGACAAAGAAGCCAAGCATCTTTGTAGAGAGCAACTCCTCTCCTAAACTTAATAATAATTACTTGAACTTTCTTTACTCTTTTCTAATCTGAAAGGACATATACACAATTCAAAGTTGTGCGTATGAAACAACATACATACAATTATGGGTTGTGTTTGGCCTAGTGGGTAAGGAAATGGACCAGTAATCAGAAGGTTGCCAGTTCGAGTCCCAAATTGTCATGGTGCCACTGAGGTGCCACTGAGCAAAGCTCTGTCCCCACACACTGCTCCTCTTATGCTCACACACACTGCTCTCTCCTTTCATGGCTGCCCACTGCTCAACAAGGGTGACAGGTAAAAGCAGAAGACACCTTTTATTGTGTGCACCGTCTGTGTTGTCTGTGTTTCACAATGACAATCACTACACTTTACTTTCAAATTGAGCAGCACATTGTCTGTTAAAGTTTTAAAGTGAAGTGATTGTCACATGTGATACACAGCACACAGTGCACACAGTGAAATTTGTCCTCTGCATTTAACCCATCACCCTTGGTGAGCAGTGGGCAGCCATGACAGGCGCCCAGGGAGCAGTGTGTGGGGACGGTGCTTTGCTCAGTGACACCTCGGTGGCACCTTGGCAGATCGGGATTCGAACCTGCAACCTTCTGATTACGGGGCGCTTCCTTAACCACTAGGCCACCACTTCCCCTGTTATCTGTAAGGTGTTTGATAAATTAACATAACGAATTCTAATGTAACTTAATATTGGAATTTCTTATGCAAGTTCTGAGCTCATCAGCATATTCAGTTTCATCATCAGGAATGTTTCACTGTCAGCCACAAACTCTTGAAGGTGAAGTGATTGTCAAACACAGCACATGGTGTTCACATCGAAATGTGTCCTCTGCTTTAACCAATCATCCTTGGTGAGCAGTGGGCATACATGAAAGGCGGTCAGGGAGCAGTGTATGGGGATGGTGCTTTGCTTAGTGGCACCTTGGCGGCTTGGGATTATGGGTCTGTTTCCTTACCCACTAGGCCACCACTCCCCCCTCTTTGTGTATACAGTGTATATTGCAATCAAGACCAAATGTGACCTAAACTCTCTGGTCTATGTAGGTGATGGTGGTGGTGAAGTATCTGTTCCAGTTTGGATTCTTTCCCTGGAACAGCCTGTACGAGACCACGTTGAATGAAGACAAGCCCTTCTACCCGCCTCGCATCTTGGGGCTGGAGAAAACTGATAACTACATCCGCTATGACCTGGTGCAGCTCCTTGCCCTTTTTTTCCATCGCTCCCTACTGCAGGTACTTCAGTCCACCCATACAGCTTTAAAACTGATCACTGACAAGCTTCTGATGTATGTTTTTTTTTTTGCTGCATTATTAAACAGGAAATAAAAAAAAAAATGATCAGCCTCCAGTAGCATGACCATAGCTTATCATCTGTTTCCATAACGTTTGTGTGTGTGCACCTGTCTGTATACAGCGATATGGCCTGTGGGATCAGACGGGTCCCCTCGATGAAATGAAGAGCCAATCCTTAGTGGATAAAACCCAGAAAAAAGAAGAGGAGCATGGTTCCAGTCCTGGTCCCAGATTTAATGAGCCACCAGATCAGGCAAACCCCACCACAGAATTCAGTCTAGAACCTACCCCAGAACATACGCCTGTGTTCACTCCAGAACCTATCCTAGAAGCCACTCAAGAAACAATGGTTTCTTCACCAAAAGAAGAACCAGAGAGCGGAAAGTGCCATTTCTTGCGATTTCGCAAGAAAAAATCCACGACTAAAGGTTAGATCCACCGCACTGGGAGCAGATGAGGTCCTGGTAGCTTTCTTACTGCTGTGTTCACTAGAATGACATAATGTCAGTAACAGTATAGTAATCCTGTCATTAGATACAGACCATTTTTTTCTGCATAAAAAGTTATATCGGAATTTAACAAGTGTCTCAGAGATCTATGAACAGCTATAAATAAAAAGGTGTAGGCAGTAAAGTCCAATCACCCCAGATATTGGATTTAAATCATGGTGACTATAATCATTAATAACAAGGGGAACAGAAAGAGGACATGGATGGCAAGGAAAAGAGAAGTGTTCATATCATTACAACTAGTTATTTTGTCTGTGTGCAGAATCAGAAGCTTCTGGAAGAAAAGAGCTCAAGAAGAAGAAGCCCAAGACCAAATGCAAGGAAGCGGCTGGTATGAGAGTGAAGGCTCTGGGAGAGAAAGCCAAACTTCACCTAATTTCTACGTAAGTTTTATGCTGTTTTTCTATAAAATAGACTATATCAGTTTATATGCATCTGATTAAAAGAGTAACTTCTCTCTTTTGATTTCTTTGTAGGATACGGAACATATACAGACCAACGTTCGAGTTCTTTCGGGACATCCTGCATGCAGAGTATCGAGCAGCGACAGACGTTTATGCTCTTATGTTCCTTACAGACGTGGTGGATTTCATCATCATTGTCTTTGGATTTTGGGCGTTTGGAGTAAGTATTATGAGATTTGTGAACTCATAAACCATTATATGTGGAGATCAGTCAAGTCAGTGTAAAAAAAAAAACATAATACAGAGAACCATTTGTTGATGAGTACATTATGAAAACCTTCTCTGATACCACCTCACCACATGCTCTCTGTGAATCAGAAACACTCAGCAGCAGCAGATATTGCCTCCACACTGTCTGAAGACCAGGTTCCAGAGGCCTTCTTGGTCATGCTGCTCATTCAGTTTAGCACCATGATCATCGACCGAGCCCTATATCTCCGCAAGACCATTTTGGGCAAGCTCATATTCCAGATTATTTTGGTCTTGGGTATCCATCTATGGATGTTCTTCATCCTTCCTGCAGTCACTGAGAGGTGAAGGAAAATATCAAGGCCAGTTCAAGTCAGTGTTTCCACAGTTTCCAGAGCTAAATCTTGTTCTTCCTATTCAGGATGTTCAGTCAGAACTCAGTGGCTCAGCTCTGGTACTTTGTCAAGTGCATCTACTTCACATTGTCAGCCTACCAGATCCGCTGTGGCTACCCAACTCGCATCCTGGGCAACTTTCTCACAAAGAAGTACAACCATCTCAATCTCTTCCTCTTCCAAGGGTGAGCTCTCCAGAATGGAGATTAATTTAAATTTAACCAAACTAAATGCATAATTGTTGATCAACCACTGAAGGCAGACTGGTTAATCATAAAGGTTACATCCGGCATGGAATGGATGAAGAATGAGCTTCTGTATAACAAGTGACCATTCTTTCTAGGTTTCGGTTGGTGCCCTTCCTGGTGGAACTTCGGGCAGTGATGGACTGGGTTTGGACTGACACCACACTCTCTCTCTCCAACTGGATGTGTGTGGAGGACATCTACGCCAACATTTTCATCATCAAATGCAGCCGTGAGACAGAGAAGGTTCTATTAATTTTTTATTAATTATGCATTTCATCTATTTGTCTCAATTTCATACCAAATACAGTGGAGCAGAAAAGTATTTGGCAGCCACTGATTGTGCAAGTTGTCCCAATTAAAAGATGAGAGAGTTTTGAGGTCTGAAGACTGACTAGCATTGCAGAATCATATCCCAGCAGTGTGTTTGGGATCACTGTCATGGTGAAAGATCCAGCCATGATCGTTCTCAAGATCATTTGTACCCCAAGGTGAGATATTGCGTGGTGCCCCAGGTCGCCAACAGTTGATATCTTTTCACCAAGCTGCTTGCCTATTGTAGATTAGCTCATCCTAGTCTTATGCAGGTGTACAGTCTTGTCTTGTGGTGGAGAATTCAAGCAACAGAAAACTACTGTAGACAATTGTTTATTGCAATATGCAACAAGACAACAGCCAGCGAGTCAATGGATCCACCCCGCAGCACATCGAGGCTTTCGTTCTTATAGTTCTTTTATTTTTGGTCACATCATGGAGAACCAAAACATCAAGAATACCCAAAAGACTGGCAATTGAGTGTGTGCTAACCTTCCTGTCTCAATAATGTGTGTGATTGTGTTATCTATGTTTTTTTGCAAGTATGGTTAATAAAAATGTGTTAGGGGCTTGTTGTAAGATTTGTGTTCACTCCCGAGATCTGTGTGAAGTAAGCTAAGGTAAGACAGACCTTGTCTCCTCTATGTGTGTGTGTGCTTACAACATTGATCAATTCATAATACATTTCTATAACTTCAGTTTACAAATAAGTGTTCAAAATATAACTCGTGTAGTGTTATAGTGTTATATATGTCTCCAACAAATATCTTATTTATCTGTGCTCCTTCACACATACACAAAGTTAGACCCATAGTAAAACCTAAGTTTAATCATGTGAGTTCATTGAATGTAATCGCACATGTCATAATTCATTTCCTGGCTGCTGATGGCCAAACAGTCTACATTTTTTTTTTTTTATTCTGTCTCTCACAGTTGAAGTGGGACAACTTGCTCAATCGGTGGCTGAAAAACAAAATGTTTTTCCCCACTGTATCTGTTGATTGAAAATTAATGAATTGCTGAATGTAGCAATGAATGTTGTGCTGAAGGAAATTTTCTTTTTCAGAAATACCCTCAACCCAAGGGCCAGAAGAAGAAGAAGATAGTGAAATATGGAATGGGTGGACTCATCATCTTCTTCCTCATTTGTATCATTTGGTTTCCACTGCTCTTTATTTCATTGGTTCGTTCAGTGGTGGGAGTGGTCAACCATCCAGTGGATGTCACAGTTACAGTGAAGCTGGGAGGTTATGAGGTAAGCAAGAAACTAATCTTTAAAACTTCAGATTTATTATTTATGTTAACAAATTTAAATATTGATTTGTGTTCCCCTCCAAAGCCTTTATTCACCATGAGTGTCCAGCAGCAGTCAATCCAACCCTTTACAGAGGAGGACTATGAGAAACTTACCAGGCACTTTAGAAACAATACAGTAAGTTGTTTGCAAAAAATGATATGAGAGAGTTTTCTGTTACATTAATATTTTCATGCCTCTGGTAATAGTGGATTTCTATCAAGACGATTGACAGGTTCTGGATGGTTCTGGTACCAACCAGATTAGTGGTGAAAGCCGTTTTCATCACAACATTTTGAAGGATAAATCTCTCCTAAAAATGACACCTTTTGTGAAATATATGGATGGATTTAGATTTAATGAATGTGAATAAAGATCTCTCAATTAGACTTTGAATATAAAATGTCCAGGTATTCCTGTATTTCCCAGGTGGCCATGCAGTTCATTACTTTGTACAGCTGTGAGGACATAGTGACTGCTAACATCGAGGGTAGCTCAGGTTCTGTGTGGAGGATCAGCCCACCCAGCAGGCAGGAGGTCATCAAAGAGCTGCTGAGCAGCCATGGCGAGATGACACTGCGCCTTTCCTGGAACTTCCAGAGGTCAGCCATCATTTCAGACAGGGCTTTGTTCTCAGTCAGGAGTAGACATTACAGATTAGAACTGTAGTATGTAATAGCTGTGACTGTGTGCTTTTCTCAGGGACCTTGGTAAGGGTGGAACCGTGGAACACACATCAGACACGTACTTGATCCAGCTGGAAGCCAGTGACCCAGTGAGGACTGAACTGGCTTCTCTGCTTGTTGGGAACCGAACTGAACCAGTGTAGGTCCTGCAACAGCTTCATCACATTCTGCCTTGTTTATTTACTATTTACGTCGGTTTCTTCTGCTCCCTTAGGCGAGTTCCTCACATGTTTCCAAACTACATTCGAGCGCCAAATGGTGCCGAGGCCAAACCTGTGAGTCAGCTGTACAGAGGTGAGACCTTTCCAGCCAACACATGATGATATTTTAGATTTCTTATGATACCTCATCTGGTTAGTTGTTGGTATGTATATTTTAAAGTGTTAAACTTAATCACTCTGCTTCCTATCCATGGATTAAGCCTAGTCCTACGTTTCAGAGTACTCCATTCAAAATGGTTTTAGTTTAGGATTAGTCTTAGAATGTAATGGAGAAAATGGTTTAGAATGGTTAATGCAGTTGTTGTCACCATTATGATAAACATAATATAAAAAAATTTCAGTAACCAGCTCTATAAATCCATGTAGCTGTGTTTACAGAAAAAAAACAAAACCCCTTTTCCTGCAGCTGTGTGCAAGGACAAATTGCAAACCATTCAGAGCATGTTGACCAAAAACAACATAGTTTCAGTTCTGCTCAAATCTGGTAGTACCTGAAAGAAAAACAAGAATGCTGCATTCTAGTAAATAAATCTAATTATGCATGAGGTTTCTGTGAAGCAAGTCTTGATTGTAATAGATAAAATAGCTACAAACCTTGTAAGATTTGAATCTTATATTTCATTGATGGTAGAACCTTGTTCACATGTGACAGTGGAGGAGTTGTCATATTTGTACTCATGGTATAATTTTGTCAGGTGATGAGGAGGATTATCAGGATGTGACGCTGTCTCTGAAGAGTGGGGGTACACAGGAGTGGTGGGATACCAGTATTGCGGACTGTGATGCCTCCTCTCAGACATGTGGGGTACTGCCTATGGTGATCTTCAATGACAAAGTCAGTCCACCCAGCCTTGGCTTCCTGGCAGGATACGGGTAAAGGACCTAATTTTCAATAAGATTGTCTGACATGATGTGATCTTAAATGGCTGAAGTGTTTGTCTCTTTGCTGCAGGATTATGGGTCTGTATGTATCTGTGGTGCTGGTCATTGGGAAGTTTGTCCGTGGCTTCTTCAGCGAGATCTCCCACTCCATCATGTTTGAGGAATTACCATGCGTTGATCGTATATTGAAGCTCTGCACAGACATTTTCCTGGTGCGTGAGACTGGTGAGCTGGAACTGGAAGAAGAGCTCTACTCTAAGCTTATCTTCCTCTACCGCTCACCTGAGACCATGATCAAGTGGACGAGAGAGAAAGCCCACAGAGAATGAGAACCTTCTAAACCACATTGACTGACTCATTGTCTTTTCATTTACCATGTCATGGCATTGGGGTTCTGTGGGGCTTTATCTGCTGGAGAACTACTACCCCTCCTGAGGAGCCTTGGCTTTTCTACATGTGGGTAGAGCAATCTGGATTGGACTGAGTGATCGTGGCATCCTTCTGCCCTTCTACATAATCAGCTTCTTATCAGTCCAGCTCCGTTTGTTCTAATTGTGCTGTTCACAGGCTGCTGATTTACAGCGAGTAGGGTCACAGACTGACATACATTCATATACATCAACCCAGGACACTGAGCCTGATGTCAGCAACAGAATTGTCATGAGTTTCTGAGTTTATCAGACACTAGTAGTCTACAACAAGTAATCATACCAGTAGGCACAGAAACCAGTGCCACAGCAGCATCTGAAACATTAAATTATTGCTGCTTTGAAAATGGACATTGGACAAGTGAGTTCTTCATGTAGCCTACAGCCACAAACATCAACGTTCACTATCGTTTACAAATCAGAGGAAACTATTTTAAACTATTGATTACTGTTCATAGACTTAACGGCGATGTGAAAAACACTTGAATTTTTTCATTTGTAAAGAGCAGGGTTTTTTTTGGTTGTTTTTAGATGAATCTCAGATTAGACAGGATGGTGACATCTTGGAACATTAGATTTGTGCACCACTTGGATGATCTTTTAAAAAAAAAAGTGTCATGCTGGAATAACTTTATAGATTTTGAGCCATCAGACAGGCTACAATTTCACTTAGTTTTTTTTTTTGTTTAAATCCCTTTCTGTAACATTTTTCCAGAAGGGTCAAGATGTCTATTCCAAGCCAAATATGTGCTGCTGCAGGAGGAACCTGAGGGTTTAACAAAATAGTCCACATGTGTGATTGAGACATTGTACATTTGTACAGAATAAATGACAGTTAGCATTCGACGCTCCCACTTTTATTCCACATATAAAACAAGGTATTTTTAAAACTCAAATAAATCATAAAAAGGTCAAATAATTTGTATGGATTGTGCATGTGTATATATTAACTATACACTTTGTGATTTAAGACTGTAGATCTTCATTATCATCTAACAGGTACTGACTGATTTCCTTCTTCATTACATGCCTGAAATAAAAAAAATGTACCACTGAATATCAGAACAATGCAGATTATCAAGCGACAAAAGCAAGACACAGCTACTGCTGGCACCTCTTCTGTTTTCTGTGTGGCTCTCACCTACTTACTCAAGCCATTTCAAATTCAAATTTTATTTGTCACATACACAGTCATACACTGTATGATATTCAGTATTCTCAGGGGATTCTAGAAATGATAGAAGTGAAAGTGCTGGAGTGTATTAGAGTTCTGTCCTATGTAGTGTTTCAGGGCTACAGCATGTGTAGCTAAAGTACCAGTCAAATGTTTAAACACACCTTCTCATTCAATAGTTTTTCTTCTATGTTGTAGATTAATATGGAAGTATTAAACAAAGTGGAATGTTTAACAATTTAGATACTTCAAAATAACTACCCTTTGCTTGGACGATTGCTATGCATTCTCTATGGTTTTCAAAAAAACTGTTCCTTGTCTTCCCTTCTGAATGTGTTTGAACCAAACCTACCTCTGCACAACACAATTGATGGCCTCAAAGGTCTATACAGTGAACAGCCCTATTTCACTACTGTTCTAGTGAAATAGCCACTTAACTAAGAAAAGAATCAACAGTCCATCAGCTGTTCCAACATGCCTCAAATCCACCTCCATTGTACCAGTGCCGAAACATTCTAGTCCAACATGCCTGAATGACTACCGCCCTGTAGCACTCACACCCATAATCATGAAGTGCTTCGAGCGGTTAGTCCTGGCACATCTGAGGGACTTCCTCCCACCAACTCTGGACCCACACCAGTTTGCGTACCGTAGCAATAGGAGCACAGAGGATGCAGTCTCCATAGCGCTGCACTCTGTACTCACACACCTGGACAAGCAAAACACATATGCACGGATGCTGTTTGTTGATTTCAGCTCAGCATTTAACACTGTCATCCCCTCTAAGCTAATCTCTAAACTTAGAGCCCTGGACATCAACACCTCACTTTGCAACTGGATTATGGACTTTCTGACCAGCAGACCACAGCATGTAAGGTCAGGCCACATCCGCTCCACTACTGTCACGCTCAACACTGGTGTACCACAGGGCTGTGTGCTGAGCCCCTTCCTCTACTCCCTCTTCACCCATGACTGTCGACCTATGTATGGATCAAACTCCGTTATTAAGTTTGCAGATGACACCACGGTGATAGGTCTCATCGACAACAACGATGAGACTGCCTACAGGGAGGAGGTCCAGCATCTGGCCACTTGGTGCACAGAAAATAACCTTCTTTTAAACACCACCAAGACCAAGGAGCTCATTGTGGACTTCAGGAGGGAGAGAAGAGGCTCGCATGATCCCATCCACATCAATGGGATGACTGTGCAGCCTGTTACATCCTTCAAGTTCCTGGGGACCCACATCTCAGAGGACCTGTCCTGGAGCATTAACACCTCCAGCCTGGTCAAGAAGGCTCACCAGCGCCTCTTCTTCTTGAGAACATTAAAAAAGAACCAGCTACCCACTACCATCCTGTTGAACTTTTACCGCTCTACAATAGAGAGCATCCTTACCAGCTGTCTCACAGTGTGGTATGGAAGCTGCACTGTTGCTGAGCGTAAGGCGATGCAGCGGGTGGTGAAAACTGCCCAGCGCATCACAGGGACTCCACTTCCATCCATTGAGGAAATCCAGAGGAAGCACTGTCTGCGTCGAGCTCACAGTATTCTTAAGGACTCCTCCCACCCGGCCCACGAACTGTTCTCTCTCCTGCCATCAGGCAGACGGTTCAGGCTACCACGGACAAGAACCAGCAGACTTAGGAACAGCTTTTTTCCCAGAGCTGTTTCCTTGCTGAACTCCTCTGCCCCCCACATTCACTCTTGATAATCACTGCACTGCACATATCACTTTGTACTGCACATATCACTTTGTACTGCACATATCACTTTGTACTGCACATATCACCTTATGTATAGCACATATCACTTTATGTATATATATATATAACTTAACTTATTTGAACTGTATCCTGCACTTGCTGCTTATTGCACTTCTGGTTAGACCTAAACTACATTTCGTTGCCCTGTACTTGTACATGTGTAATGACAATAAAGTTGAATCTAATCTAATCTAATCTACTTTAAGACATTAGATGACCATTTTACCTTCTCTTTCTCCTGTCAGCTTCAGTCACAACATACTGGGGGAGGGTGGCAACTGTAGCCTGCAGAGAACAGAAATGGCAAGCAATTAGAATAAGACACTCCTACACATCTGCAAAGAGTTACACTGAAAGTGAAACACTGCAGACAACGTGCAAAACAAAAAAAGTGTCTTCTGCTTTTAACCCATCACCCTTAGTGAAGTCCCCGGGGAGCAGTGTGTGGTTATGGTGTATTTGCTCAGTGGCACCTTGACTGATACGGATTCAAACAGACAACATTAGGCTGGGATGCATAACAGTGCACATCTCCACTCACCATGTCTTTAATGGTCAGCCTGCAGCTATAGCACAACAAGGCCATGAGGTCACTGCTTACTGGCATCCTGTAAAAAATGAAAAGGACCCTGAATCGTGTAAATTTGGCTGCATGTACTCAACTGGCCACTTAATTATAAAGATGTACTGTCTGATTCTAAAAGGACTGATATGGCTGGATAGTTTGGCAATTCTTACCACTAGCTCATGTTCAACTACAACACCACTCAGAAACAACTCTATCAATGCAACATATGATGTGTGGTTCTAATATCTAGTCACAATTGATGACTGGGGTTGTGGGCACTGAAACACAGTTCCTTTTTTATCAGTAAATGAAAAATATATAACAAAAATCATATTTTTGGCTGTAGAAGTACCAATAGTTGTTATATAACAATAGCTACATAACAATGTTGCTTTATTTGGATTAAAGGGTGAATGAGTACACTTACTGATTAGAAGAGGAGCAGCAGCTACCACCTCCTCCTCCTCCTACTGAAGTTGCACAACCTCTGACTGAGGAGCAGCACTGATCTGGAGCGGAGTTTGGCCCTGAGGCTACAGGGCTGTTCCCCCTGCCTCGGTTCTGTGACAGCCACTCTGACTGTAGCGTGGCATGGAGAGCAGAGCAATCATCTGCACCATGAAAATAAATTATGAGAAATAATAAGGAACCACTCACACCTCTTTTTTAGACTATTATGATGCCATGTGACCTGCTGAGTGTTGGCACATACCAGCCGTGGTGTCCAAAGCACACAGGCACAGAAGACATCTAGCAGCAGGATGGGCATCACTGCTTTGAGGGGGGTGAGCTGTGTGCAGCTTCTCACTTGTGCTGAAGACAAAAGTGAAACTATAGTCACTTAATAATTAGCTTAGTCAGGCCTCCAGCATGACCTCTGCAGACACATTTTTCAAATCAGAACATTGTGTGGGTGTGGTTGAGTGTGTGCACATGCTGGATAATTTCAATCCAAAACACAAACACAGGAGGAAATGTGATACGGTAAGGTGGGTCATCAACACTCACCGGTAGATGGTGCTGACAGTGGAGGGGAAGTCAGTCTGGAGTTTGGTGAGAAATGTCTCAGTCAGCCGCTGGATGCTGGCTTTATCAGGGGCCTGGAAACAGAAAAGAACAAGAAGGAGAAAGGTGAACAAGTAACAAATCACTGCAGGAGAGGTCTCCACCTTCTAATCTAATGACCCTCAATATCCTGACTTTGATCATTTAGTCATTCTACTGTGTATTCATACAGCATTCCACAAGAGCCACATAACATACAAGTGAAAAATATGAAATACACAAATTGAAAGGTTATATAGGTTACCTGCTAATTTCCTTCTCTTTCTGGTGGGAGGGGTCTATTAAACAAGACGTTGCTCAGGTCTCCAATCATGTGATGTGATTGTCATCGTAATAGACAGAAAGCACAGCACATGGTGTACACAACAAAATGTGTTCACCCTTAGTGAGTAGCCATGAAAGGCACCCTGGGAACATTGTTTGGGGACGGTACCTTGCTCAGGGAGACATCAGTGTCACCTTGGTGGTTTGGGATTTGAACCCGCAACCTTCTGGTTACGAGTCTACTTCCTTATTCACCAGGCCAACACTATTTTCACCCAAGACAAAAAATATCAATATCTCCAGTTCCTCCAAAAAATGTAAAAGTGATCTGCTACATACAGTACACAGGTTCACTGCACATGGTGACGCCAGCAAATCCCACAGGTGTTTTGGGCTTTATATACATTTTTGTTTGCCAAATCTACTAGTCATTTAAAATCATGCTGAAGAACGAGCCCTTCCCACCCATTCCTCAGATTAGATACACCCCCCTCATTTGACTGCCCACCATGGTGTCCAGACTTGGACTGAAAACTGATGGCACAGAGAACATCCGGTTGTAGAAGGCGATCTCTTTAGAAGAGTAGTCTCTCATGGGTCGTACAATGATAACATCGTCATAACGTGGATCAGAAAAGCCCTAGGAAGCAGTAAACACAATATTAATAAGAACAAAGATAAGAATAACATGAATAAAGTTGTACGTTAAAAGGTCATGAAGACGTGGAGAGAGAGAGTGTGAGAAAGTGTGTTGGCCCGTCCGTCTGTGTGAGAGAGAGAGAGAGCGAGCGAGCGAGTGAGTGAGTGAGCGAGCGAGCGAGCAAATTCACCGTGTCCATGGCCAGTGCGGCTCCCCTGCCCAGAGCGATGCTGCTCAGCAGTTTAACGGCCAGGCGCGAGCAGCTGTCCCCCACCATGATTTTGGTGTATCCCGCCTGCCGCGCCACATATAGGATCAGGTGCAGCCTGGACACAGTAATAGAAACACTGATATAATCTGATTACAAGGGATGGCCATGTACTTTATATTCTGCAAATCAGTTTCATAGCACAGTGATAAGTACTGTGTGTACTAAATTTAGTCTGTGTGCATTATTGACAGCTCTCAAACACCCTACTTCCGCATTCTGGATGATTTAAGCTCCCTCCTGTCAATATGTCGCACATCCAGATATAGCACAGCATCCATCTCCTCGATTCCATCCAATCTCTACATTTCTAATATCCATATCGGTGGATATCACAAACTTAGCCACACCCACTAACAACATGCAGATTATCATTCCAGCTTTCTGAAATAGTGACATTGATACTGGTAAATGTGGTAATCTTAATGTAAGGAAATCATTACTATTATTACCTGAGTGTTTGTAACAAATCTTCTTTAGCTGTTAAAGTTTTCACAGAGGCAAACAACAGCTTCAGAGCCTCTGTGTGGTCAGCAGATGGGGGCAGCTTCTGACTCCAGTCCCTTGTGTCCAGTCCAGAAAAACAATCCTCCAGGGAGGGGTCTCGACTCTCTCTGCTCTGCCCCGTTCTGATGTCCTGGGTGAACTGAGCCACAGCCCACTTGTAGCTTGAAACAGAATGGTCTGAGGTGGGCCTCATAGTCTCCAGGACAGACGCAGGAAGTCTGAAGATCTGAAGACAGGAAGAAATGTTTGTGCAATTTAATAACATTGTCCAGGAATTTCAATCAATATTATTAGTATGAAAATCAAAACAACAAAAAGAACCCCAAACAAGACCCATGGTAGAGATGTGTGGGGCAGTGTTGGCCTAGCAGGTAAGGAAGCAGACCCATAAATGGAAATTTGCCGAATCCCGAACCACCAAGGTACTGTCCCCACACACTGCTCCCCAGGCACCTTTCATGGCTTCCCACTGCTCACTAAGGGCGATGAGTTAAATGCACGGGTCACATTTCATTGTGTAACCGTCTGCTGTACTTGCTGTGTATCACAATGACAAATCACTAAACAAATAAATAAAAGACCACATAAAAAGATATGTGTTGAAAGTATGTCTAAGTGCAGTTCACACAGCTCACCTCCTCAAAGGGTACAATGTGGTATGGGTAGCTGGTGTTTTGGAAAATATCTTCCAGCTGTGAAATTGTCTTCTTTCGTTCTTCTGTACTCAACCCAATGGCACCACCCTCTGAAAAAATCTCATAAGAAGGCATTCCTTTAACCGCAATTTAGGTGTGAGTAATTCTGTGACTCGGAGCCCTGTCTACTGAGGTCCTCTGCTCTGATCTCTGTGATTGGAGCTGCTTGCCAGGAGTAGTAAGACCACTGACTTAGGATCCAGCTTTTATAGGATTGATGCCCACCCAAAAAATCAACACAAAAGTGATGTAAAACCATAAATGTTTACTGGTCTAACTTCGTTCTAAATCATATTCTAATCGGTACTTAGGAACCAATAGATTTTAAACTGCCTTTGCCTAAGATCTTCCCATTAACCTCTGTAACATCTGCTCAGTGAAACTAAATGAAGCAATACATCCATGTACCATCCACGTAGATAATTCCTGGTATAAAGCGTAACTTCTTGGAAGCATCATGGCTCAGTCCCTGCAAGACAAAATAAAAATCTAAATGATCGTATGCAAATGAAGTGCAGTGTAGTGAAATGTTTTATAAAAATGGAAAATGCTCAATACCTCCTGAACCTGTGACAGCATGGAGCTGGACGCCAGTCCACCAGACACGGCCAACAGCACCTGCACCAGCAAACATCTCAAAGTACCTGAACGGCCCTGTCAATGTTCACAGCCGGAACATCTCAGAGGCCTGCTTACCCTTTCTCCTGGAAAAATGATGCGGTTTTTCCCAAGCATTGCTCGAAACTTGTGTATAAAGTAGTCTTTAAAGCAGCCCCTTTAAAAATGACAAAATTACAAGTTCATGGTCAAAGAGCTCTTCCCTTTCCTGAAATCAGCGGTCCCAACTGCAGTTTAAAGGCTGCAAGCAGAGAAGAATTACAGAATGAAGATGGGGTTTACCTGCAGAAGCCGTCTCCTGAGCGGATCGTCAGCACCGCGGAGCCATGTTTACACTTCACGCACTTCTTATAGGATCTGTAAATAATAATCAGAAGCGCATTAACATGACGTATCCATGATGCGCTACTGTTTCCAGGAGACAAAAAATACTTAATTGTGTACTTACATGGGACTGGGCTTACTTCTGATCAGACCACTGTACTCTTCATCAACCTGACACATCTCTACATAAAATACTACACCCAACAGGTTTAATGTATCTGATGCTGAATTCAATTACAGCCCAGATTAAACAGCACCAGAAGGTATTAACAAATCCACCAATACCTCCACCCTTCACTCATGTGCAGGACGGTATTTCCAGTCCCTTTTTGATGACGTATATCGTAACGCATTTCTTATATATTTTTTTTAGAAACGTATGCAAAACACGTCCGTTTTCAAATTACAGATATACAAATGGCGCACATATTGCTACCTTCCATATAATTCACGACAGTTAAATACACATACATATGGAGGGAAATTATGCACTGTGGCGCAACCTTCCGTTTTCTAAATACAATTTTCACGCAAAGGACATTGGGAGTGTAGTTCTAAGTCCGATTGGAAGCGCGGATTGCGCCGCTAGAGAAACTACAGGTCCCACACGTCGCACTGGGTTCGTTTCAGCGCTTTTGTTGTAGCTGTGTGGTAATGTTTACTTCTCTCCTGCTCCGGCGTGTTCTCTCGGCTGAGCCGATGTCCGCCCGACACCGCTTCCTCCACAATTGCTCCGAGGCTCGTCTGTGTCTCGGGTGAGAACAGATCGCAGTGCGCCGTGTCCGCAGATTTGCTTAACGCGAGAGAGCGACAGACAGATCGAGCGAAGGACAGACAGCAGCGAGCCAGCCAGCTAACGCGCCGTATTCGTGATGGCGATGTTCCGCAGCTTTGTGTCGGCTGCACAGCTCAAGCAGCACCCGCAGCCGAACGGGGCAGCTGCGGCCGCGCCTGGCGAGAGCCTGGAGAGCCAGTTCTCATGCCCCATCTGCCTGGAGGTCTACCACAAGCCCGTCAGCATCTCCAGCTGCGCGCACACGTGAGTAGCGCCACAGGAGGCCACGGCGCCTTTCTTTTCCTTCTTTCACCTTCATCCCGGAACTGCGCGCTATGTAATGTGAACTAATGAAATGGCAGCAGTAGGAATCCTATCTCCTCTTCACTATTGCGCGCTACCCCACTGTTCAAATGATTGATGATGATGATGATGATGACGATGATGTACCAGTAGATTCGGGTTCGTCGCTTTCAGTGCGTGCAGTATGTTCGCATTGGTTCTATAGCAGCTGCTTATAAATTTGGTCGAAGGTTTTCCAGCAGTCTCTGTGTTGGATGCTGTTTTTAACATTGTTTTCAGGAAGCCCCTGGCTCAAAATCTACGCAGTAAGACAAAGAGGAGCAGAAAAGCTGTGCAGTAATGACCCTGCACTTCCCTCAAAGTTCTCATTGTCTCAATATACTGAAACCATTGGCATGAGTGTGAGGTGCCGCAGCTGAAATGATGCTGATGTAGAGCAGGTTCAGACTTGCAGAACCAGCTTCCTTGTGCTATTTCAGTGTTCCTCAGAGCCTTCCGCCTGTGATGCTATTTGTACCAAGCTGTATGTGAAGGTTTGGGTGTGTTTTGCATGTGTAGTGGGAGGCGTGGCCACTGTGCTCCTGTTTCTTCCATCTGGTAACTCCATTACCAGTGCACAGCAAGAAACTGTGAGCTGCTTTACAGTGCATTCTTGTAGGCTCTAAATAAATGTAAGAATATTGTTAATAAGCTTGTTGAGTTTCTGTCTCTTACTGAATCTTCAGTCTTCCATTGTGACTGGCATTGTAAACTGGTGCACATCTTTGTATTCCTGGGAAATTCAACACATTCAGAATCTGAATAAATGTCATATCTTAATGTTTATCAAATGAAAAGACAGTTTTAGCTAAGTTTCGCATGGGAATATATAAGTATGCACAGTTGTTATGCCAATAAATTACAGTAAACAATCAACCATAGGGCTTCCATCCATGGATGTCTCATGCAGCAGCAAGCACAGCCTCCCACATGCTGTTCAGGGAGGAATATTGTGTTCCTCACTGTAACCATCATGTTTCAGAAGAAAATCTCAGTAGGGTGAGGAAAGGGCCTGTGACACAATTTTGTCATCATTGCTGGCCAGCCATGTAGTGGAGTACTTGGATGTGATGGTGCAATGGTGGTTAAGTGCCACGTGTTAGGCCCGGTTCAGTTCCCGGCCAATGCATCTGTGCTGTTTACCTAGCAGTCAAGGAAGCGGCGCCGTAATCAGAAGGTTGCTGGTTCGAATCCTGATCCGCCAAGGTGCCACTGAGCAAAGCACCGTCCCCACACACTGCTCCCCAGACACCTGTCATGGCTGCCCACTGCTAACTAAGGGTGATGGCTAAAAGCAGAGGACACATTTCATTGTGTGCACCGTGTGCTGTGCTGTGCATCACAATGACAATCACTTCACTTTCACTTTTAATTGGCCTTCTGGAATGATGGAACACTGATAGGCCAGAAGGTGATCATGGTAAAGAGCTTCATGTTGTTTGTCCCAGTGTTTTGACCCAGAGGCCTTCCATATCTGCATGGTGTTGTTTTTAAGTTATAATCATGTGAAACATCAGAAAGCTATGTTTCAGTATGAAAACTCATTTCAATTTAATTATCTTATTTAATATAAGTAAAATTACTACTTTTGCATTGTCAATTTCATTAGTTATGTGTATTTATAACAAGATTCGTCTCTTCTTTAGGAGTGGGGTGCTGTGTTGGCCAGTGCTTGTCACATTCACCAGGATCCTACTGCTCTTAATCAAATCCCAGTTTTTGATAATTCATTTCCTTATCTGGTAATGATCAACAGAATATTTTTCCTCCAGACAAGTTTTGTTATTTACAGCCAGTGACACAGCAGGGGGTGGGTTATGGGGGTGCTTTTGTCTATCACAGACATGTCCTAATCCTGATGCTACGAAACTAAAGCCTCCATCTGCTCCTCATGTAACATGAGAGAGGCTGGAAGATCTACAAATCCATGCCAATCATAACAAGATTTTATTCACGAATCCTCGCTGATCTGCATACCTGTTCCTCATCTTTCAAATAAACAGAACCTGTGACTGCATGCATAGATTTGTGTGACCATTTGCTGTGAACATCAGCAGAACTACCTGAGGATGTGGTGGCCATGAAGCACACACACTGGCAAGCTATATATCAAAAATTAGTAATCTATTGTGTGAGGTATGCTATTACTTTTATATGCGATCCGAGATAGCCAGGCTATTCCACTCAAACAATGGTACTAATTTGACCTTTTCCACCTGTACCTGCATTCCAAACATTGTAGAGGTGTGTGGTTTAGGTGCTTAACCCTTTAATGACTGAACCAAGAAATAATGGACAGAACATAATTTTTATTTTTTTTTTACTTCTAGTTCACTGGATCACAGATCCATCCTGGCCACCCCAATGAAAATTTCCTGCATGCACGCACAGTATGCATACACACAGTAGGGCTGAATGATATTTAACAAAAATAATCGGTGGGCTACACTTTGCTCTGAAACCCATTATTTCCTGCGGCTTCCGTGGCACAAGCGGTTGTCAGTGCCCAATCGGTTCTGCACATGCCCAACGGTTAGGGCTTCACACAACCCATAGAATCAAAGCGGACAGTGTTTGGTCTTCCTCCTTGAAACACACACACCAAGCAAGAATGGAGAAAGCTGATATTATCACATTATCATCTTACCTGGAGTTTAGAAATCCATATTTTTTGAGTTGAGCCCCATGGAAAGCCCCAGGTAAATCTCGTGCCAAGCGCAGCAAACTTTATTTTACTTCACTGTCTAAACTGTGTGTACTCTGCTGCACGCCCCTTGGATGGACAGCACGTCCTCTGCCCACACTCTGCCCATTTGGCTGCATTCGCCATTCGGTCCCGTTCTCCCACTGTGACATCATTGCAGCTGCCTCTCCTCTGCCTGCCTCCCCAGCGGCCCAGGGGGTCACCAACACTCCAGTGTCCTGGTCACTGACCGTTTTCAACCCAGCATCAACCCTTATATTTTTACTGATGGAGCAGAATCTGGGGTTTCAAAAATCACGTTGTTGCGGTTTGTAAAATTGTGTTTATTCAAATCGCGATTTCGGTTTGATTTCGATATATTGTCCAGCCCTAACGCACAGTGTTGCTTTAGATCGTGACACAGTTTCTATGTCTGGGAGTTTGAGATCTCTATGTGTGATGTCCACAGACAACCTTTGTTCTTTTTTTTGTGAGAAGCAGCGGTCTACTGTTTTGAGTAGTTTGTGTGGTTGTAGAATGTAACCTTCAGTTTAGCATGGTGGAGCTCTGACGAACTGAAGGTGAGGTCAAAGGAAGGTTATGTCATGTTTCTCTGCTTTCATGTCATGAATCATCTTTCAATGCAGTTTCCAGAAGCTTCTTAATACCAGTTCTTATGTGGGTCAAAGGCAGTCAGTGTGCCACTAGACCAGGGCTTGGCAACCTTTATCTATGTATAAACCTATGTATAAAAACTGGCCTATTGTGTTGCTTGGGAAATTTTATTTATGCAAAATATTTTGCGTAGATAGCATGTGTGCAGATGGCGGCATATAAGCATATATGGCATTTTGAACTTATATTTTGAGTGACCAAAAATATGCTAATAATCTTCAAATAAAACCCAATACACTTAAATTATTATTTATTTTCTAAAGCTGCAGGGAGCCGCAGGGTGAAAGCCACATGCGGCTTCGGATGGGTTAGTGGGTCAGTGACCCCTGATTTAGGCCTAATGGCCTACAGCAAGTTTTTTTTTCCAGTTCTCACATTGAGTTCACTGTATAACTGTGTGAAAGGTTAGACTATCCAAAAGGCTATAAAGGCTCACAAATATTAACAACTTACACAGCCCCAAATCTTTGGAACAAACTTCCAAGGAATATTCGGGAATCAGACACTCTTTCAATATTTAAATAAAAATGCTGCTGGAAATGTTTAGTCCTCTCTTCACTTATTGTCATTTCAGCTAATATATCGCCCTTCCCTTTTATTTATCCCTATCCTTTTTCTTAATGTAATTCTCATCTAGAGAGCAGCCTGGTGTGAATGGAATGTGTGGCATTGCTGTCCTTTTCCTGCATGGCCTGTACTGCCTGGCCCTAACAAGCCACCTATAGTCATCTGCTGGAACCGAATACTACCTCAATATTACACCTTAATACATAGCTGTACTCCAGTAACCTCTATTTGCCATATTTCCTTTATATGTCTCATTGAACATCCAAGGGTAATCCAGTGCTGACCAGAGGAGGATGGGTTTACTTTGCTATTCCTTGGTTCTTTTTACAGGGAGTGTTTTTGCTACAGTTTCCTTTAACTCTTTGTTAGGTGCTTTGGGACAATGTACAGTGCATGCGGAAAGTATTGACAGCGCATCACTTTTTCCACATTTTGTTATGTTATAACCGTATTTCAAAATGGACTGAATTTCATTTTCAGAAAAATGAAAAGAGCGAGATGTAAGCAAAAACATATGTTGTCAAAATTCCAACCGCTTATTTTACATTTCAACATCGTACTTTTGTTTGATATTAGGAAAGCTTTGTTTCAAATTTTTGGCACAAATCTGATTCCATAGAAAAATGCCTGGTTCAGACGGCCATGGCGTCAGGTGAGCGCGGACTGAACACACGTTTTTCTGCTTGTTGAAGAAAATTTAAAGTGATTCTTGCATACGTGCAAAATGTATGCAAGTCCCTTTTTCTCAAAAGACCCGCCTTTTCTCCATTCTCGCTTTGTGTGTGTGTTTCAAAATGTTAGAAAGAACACTCGCCAGCTTGGATTCTATTGGTCGTGCGAAAATACGTCACACCTCAAAGTTCAACAAATTACTGTGGTTCCAGAGCAAGGCCGCCGGGTGCTGCACCGCACAGCGTGAAAGTCCTACCTGAAGCAGCACTGTAAGCAGATTAGGCTGCCACAGTCAATTTTTAACAAGATTTTTTATACCGCTGCCAGAAAATCACCAGGCAACGTCATTATGATATAATCAATTATGTTCTGCACTGCATCTGCATCGTGATTCATCGATTATACAATTAATTTCAACACCTCTAGTGTATATGTGTGTGTGTATCCAAGTGTCCTTGGGTTGGAGAAGAGAGTCAAGCTGCCTTGACCTACAGGTAGATGTTTATTCAGAAGGTTACAGAAATGTTTCTGCAATGGGCATAGTGGCCACAGAATGGCCTTAGTCAAGTAGGTGACCAAGAGCCTGATGGAGATTCTCTGTGAACAGAGGACAAACTTAATGAAGGACAACCATCTCTGCAACAATCCACCAATAAGGTCTGTATGGTTGAGTGGCCAGACAGAAGCTACTCCTTAATAAAAGGCACATGACAGCCTGTCTGGATTTTTCCAAAAGGCACCTGAAGGACTATCAGACCATGAGAAACAAAATTCTCTGGTCTGATGAGACAAAGATTGAACTTTTTGGTCGGAATGCCAGGCATCAAGTTTGGAGGAATCAAGACATGGTGGTGGCAGCATCATGCTGTGGGGATGTTTTCAGCTGCAGGAAATGGGAGACTAGTCAGGAGAGAGGAAAAGATGATTGCAGATGATGTTCTGAGACATCCTGGATGAAAACCTGCTCCAGAGCGATCTTGAACTCCGACTGGGGCAACAGTTCAGCAGGACAACGATCCTAAGCACACAGCCAAAATATCAAAGGAGTGGCTTCAGGACAATTCTGTAAATGTCATTGAGTGGCGCAGCCAAAGCTCAGACTTGATTTTTGATTGAACATATCTGGAGAGATATTGAAGTAAAATGATTGCGAGGAGGTGCCAAAGGTGTAGGAATTTCAGTTCTCGGGTGTGATTGCGTATTTTAGAAAATGTGGTTTATGTGGTTTACTTTAATAATAGCTGCTGTATCTACTTTTAATAAGGATCTTTTTTTGTGTTGCCACACAGAATAAAGCTGTGAATAACTGTGTGTGTTTGTGTACACAGGTTCTGTGGCGAGTGTCTGCAGCCTTGTCTGCAGGTGACGTCACCGCTGTGTCCTCTGTGCCGAATGCCATTCGACCCAAAGAAAGTGGACAAGTCCTCCAGTATAGAAAAGCAGCTGTCATCGTACAAGGCGCCATGTAGAGGCTGCAGCAAAAAAGTGAGTGTGTGTGTGCGTGTGCATACAATTCAACGCTGGTCACATGACAAACACTCTCTCCCCCTGCCCTCACACAGGTCACACTGGTCAAAATGCGATCACACATCTCATCTTGCTCAAAAGTACAGGAACAGATGGCAAACTGCCCAAAATTTGTGCCAGTGGTGCCCACCTCACAGCCCATCCCCAGGTGAGTTGTGGAGTGAGTGGAAGTGATCTGATAGAAATGTCCTCATTACATCAGCTATTACACTGTACTGGGGTACAGTATGGACTGTTTGCAGTGTGTTGATTTCGCTCTCATCACAGGGAATTAAAAGAATGAATTTATTTTGTTGACTTGCATAGAGTGTGTTTGTGTCTTGATATGTCTGGGAGGTGTTTGGATTAAAAACTGTCTGAAGCTGAAGGAAAGGAGCAATAGATCAAAGGTAAATGTTGAGCCCTTTGATGTCTGGAGGAAGCAAAGTGGAAACTTAGAAATCTCATTTTATGCTGTAACACTTTGATTCTCTTTCTTTTGGACTTATTGAACATGAACCAGTCATATCCCTGTGTTCCAACAGGATGGTGTTTATTGATGGCTTATTGAGATTATTAATGATAACCATGTCAATTTTCTGAACCATGTCAATTTTCTGGGGGCAGTTGTGGCCTAGCAGTTAAGGAAACGGCCCCGTAATCAGAAGGTTGCCGGTTCGAATCCCAATCTGCCGAGGTGCCACTGAGCAAAGCACCGTCCCCACACACTGCTCCCCGGGCGCCTTTCATGGCTGCCCACTGCTCACTCAGGGTGATGGGTTAAATGCAGAGGGCAAATTTCACTGTGTGCCCCGTGTCTTATGCTGCTGTGTATCACATGTGACAATCACTTCACTTTACTTTAAAGAAAACAATGAGGTTTGCATGTCCCTAGACTTCTAATTAATGCTAATTAAAAACAGTTGTTTTTAGTGTTTATCTTTACTTTTAAATTGTAAAGGTGCAGCCCTATTTCCCAGCAGAACGTTTCTCCACAGGGTTTTTTTTCATGATCCATTGAAAATATTCATCACATCAGGACACCTTCTTGAATCGCTTTATGGTCAGGTTTGGATGTTTATATGCAAAATATCCTTTATCTTCATATCCTTTGTAGGAGATTTAGATTTTGACTTAGTTACGCAGGCCAGTACGCAATAAACCATGATGACCTGTGTGTTCTACAGATCCACACACATCCATGAACCTTGATGATCTCTGAACATGATAAACCTTCACTTTTCACTGACAGGAATAAACTGTTGACAAATACCTGACAAACACATTGTAATGCAGGAAATTATATTGATTTACTACTACAATCATTGAGTCAATGCTGCTGATTTTTTTTTCTGATTTGAGTGTGATTAATTTACAAAACAGACACTTATAGGCATCTGTGGTGCTCTATGCATATTTGAGAGCTATGCAAAGCTAACGTTAATGCAGTGGGTTTGGTATTGCCGTGGTTAGTGGGTTTTTAGTGTGTTAAAAATATTATTATACAAAAATGTCCTGAAGCTAGGCAGTGGTGAGAACAGTTTCAGCAATCTGTATTTACATTCATTTCTTGGTAAATCTATGATTCTTTGTTGGAGGACCTTGCTTTTGGGATTTTTGTGTCTGCCCAGTGTAAATCTCTTTAATTTGGCTATTTTGTAGTTTACTGGTGTAATTCTACCCTTTTGTAGCAATATTCCAAACCGGTCAACATTTGTGTGCCCCTACTGTGGTGCCCGTAACCTGGACCAACAAGAATTGGTGAAGCATTGCATGGAAAACCACCGCAATGACCCCAACAAAGTGGTGAGTGGAGTCTTACCATTCATTAAGACTTCTGAGGCAACTTACTATATCAAAGGCAACTTACTATATTAAACCCTGATGGTCATATCTACAGATATCCTGGGTAAAATTATTCGTAATCATGTAACTACTGTCTGACACACATCTTTCCATAACACACTGTTTTGAGAAAAAATAATAAAAGATTTGAGTTATAAATCAAATATATTGCAGTAATGCATCACTGTTTTCTCACAGCTCTAGTTTATCATACAGTTCTATTGTACATTGATAATGAGTGAATGTGTTCCTGCAGGTCTGCCCTGTGTGCTCTGCTATGCCCTGGGGTGACCCCAGCTATAAGAGCTCCAACTTCTTGCAGCACCTCCTGCATCGGCACAAGTTCTCTTATGATACATTTGTGGTGAGATCATTCTAGAGCTCTACTTCTGGTCCTGGAACCGCACAGTTCCACTGATCCATTGGTCATATATAGAGAAAAAGGACTTCCAGGACCAGGACTGCAGAATGACTGCTTAAAGACTGAAAGATGACATATTGTCACTTGTCCTGACCTTGTTGACCTCTATTCAACAGGACTACAGCATTGATGAGGAGGCAGCCTTACAGGCAGCCCTGGCCCTATCACTCTCTGAGAACTGAGAGGTGGAGAAGCATTCAGCCATCAGCAACAGACTCATCTAACCTTCTTACCGTCTATTCCTCAGTGTCAATCTGAACTTCTACTCCTGGCGACCACTTCACTACATGCTGCACTGCTGGTTAACAGCCAGGTGTGTGTGTGTGTGTGTGTGTTTGTGTGCGCGTGTGTGTGAGGGTGAGCTGGGCCTCTGTATCCATTACTGCTAAAAATATAGCATGAGTATTTGATAAAAAACAGATTTCCATATTTCGTCCATCATTTCCATCAATTTTTTATTGCATTTCTTATTTCTGTTGATAGACGGCACAATGTAAACTGGATCTGAATAAAAACAACAGACTAAATTAGTCTGTTAATGAATAACAGACAGGGATTTAGTGAACCATCATGCTTATTTGCACTCCTGCCTGCTCATTTTTTCATGGAGCAGATACTGAGGGAGTTGAGCAGATACTGATGGAGGCTCTCAGCTCATCTCCTTGTGATTGTGGCTTTTAGCTGCATCCTGGGTCTGTAATCAAGCACCCCAATAATGAGAAGATGCACTTGATCCATTCCCACAGGTTGTTTTATTTTTCCTTTGTTTTAAGCAGCATTGAGGTTAGTTCACAAAATCAAATGTTTCCAACAAACCAGAGCAGCACGTGACATCCATACACACCTTCCCCACATTCTTGTGAATACTTATTTTTTTCTACATTAGGTTTTAGAATTGCTGTTACTTTCTAGTTGGATAATAGAATTCTAGATTGTCACATGGGCTCCACTCTGCTGGCACCAGGTTTACTTGCTACAGTATTTTTTATTAATCATCACACACACACACACACACACACACACACACACACACACACACATATATATATATATATATATATATATATATATATATATATATGAACAAACAAATATTTTCTGTTTTAAAATGTGCACTAATATTGCAAGAGTAAAACCTGTCTAATGATTTGGATGTGTTTATTTGTTGCTGACGTTCTTAGCAGCATGCATGCAGTACCAGCCTACAGCAACAGAGGGCAGTACCGGTGGACATATGGGTAAAGTAGGAGCTGAAGTTTTGGGTATATTACATGTGTAGTGAGACTCGGGACTACATGTGTAGCGGCTCTTTATATATTACCAACGCGACATGCTCTATAAATGTATAGTTCTACAGCTATAGTGACACTGGAAGTGGGGAGTGATTCTCACTGGACATTCTTTGGTGGCGTGTAGATTATATAGCACATTGTTTTTATTCTGGCCTTTAGAAACAATTAAGGTTTAATAATCTGCTTGTCCTTCACTGCATTTAGATGTTCTGGTGTGAGTATTAATATTGATTATTATAGTTTACTACTGTCATCACTATTCTAGTATTAGTATAGTACAACTCTGTTCTGTTCAGATGTAGCAGGCAGCATGTAAAATGAGTTTCAAATAAAACATATCATGTTGCGTTATGATATTCAGATGGGACAAAAGAGCATAAACATTCAGTTCTTTGCTTTAATGTACAATAGCCAAATAGAATTTCAGTCTCTTGCTTTATTTTTATTAGTGCAATTGGATCTTTGCATAATATTTGAATCCTTGATTTAGGAAAAATCATATTGGTTCCATTAATTGACCTGGAAGATGACTTGGTGTGTCAAAGAATGAGCGAATGTGAAATCTGATGTCATATATGTGTTTAGTTTCTACCCACAGTTATCAACCCAGATCACTTTTTTTAAGGACTGCCACTCCCCCATCCTTCACCACTCCTGAGTGACAAATCATGGTACCTCTTTTTTTTTTAGGCAATTTGTAAATAGTTATTTGTTGGGTTTATTTGTTTTATTTTCTTTGCTTTATCTATTTTTGCTTTGTAGGTTACAGTGTGTGAAGGTGTATTCCTCCAGTGTAGAGGAAGCATTACCTCAAAAGAGCTGTCCATGAATGAGCAGGAATTTAGTTCCCTTTTTTTACTGCTTGGCAGAGTGGATTTCTGTGGTCTATTTGCAAGTTGTTGTCACGTAATGTGGTGTTTTGGTAGAGTAAAGGTTGAATTTTCTGTCCAAGACATAACAGAAGAATGTTTTTACGATGATCGTTTCAGAGGGTACAGTTTTTTATAGTTCTGTACTATGCTGTTATTAGAATGGGGAAGATTTTATAAAAGTCTTATGAACAGAAGTCTTATGGATATCAGTGGTGACTGACAAAGTAATAAGTGTTGATTGATTATTTTCAAGTGTGTCAACCATGCCCTAACCATATATTTCACCTTCAAAGTGTCGCCAGTGAATAGGCAAAAGCCTACAAAAAATATTGTCATTGTTAAGTTGTCTAATATTTCTCCATGTGTCATTCACATTCACATTTTTGTAATGAACTTCCTTAAATTCTTGATTATGATGATGATTATGCTGTTTTATAAATGTTTGTAAGATATCAAGCTGAAAATAATGTGCACTGCTGTAGCATAAAATTTAGATTTTTAAACTTTTGATAATGTAGTCCATATTTCTTTTCTTATTATTACCTTGGGAAAACTCAAAATGTATATTTTTCTCTATTTTGTATTGTTGTTTCCATGAATTCACTGCAAACCCATCAAACTGGTGTTTATGTCTTGTGTTTCTTCTCTAATGCAAAATGGCAAACCTCAATAGTTCACCCTCTTGTTAATGGCCAGCGTCAACATCATTTTCTTTTTTTTTTTTTTTTTTTTTTTTTTGGTCATACTCTGAAACTTGGATGTGATAAGGTCACCAGACTGAGGAGTCGTTTCATGTGGAGACTGCGTGTTAGTCCCCTGACCAAGGAGTCTGTCAGGATCTGTGTGAGTGTGTGGGGTGAGCTGAATGTGATTATCCATAAAAAAGTAATAAATTATGATAATAATAAATAACAGTAATATCATTGAAAGCTAATGCCTTTATTATGAGGTTATTAACAATTATGTGGATTTTTTAAATTGTTTACTAAGACACTTAAATTATGTATTTGTAGCATTTTTTCCTCAATAAAACACTGATGCATCCCATGATGTTGGTGTTAAAAATGGCATGCTGCTCTGGTCTTTCCTTCATGTTGTGTTCTAGAACGATCTTCTTTGAGGTGCAGATGTGTGGGCTGGCTGCTCCACTGGGACTCCTCTCCCTCTCCTAAGTGGTCTTCTTATCTTATTCTGTGGAACCATGCTGGAGGGCAATTTGATTGTATGAGAGACTGGTGGCACTTTGGACACACACTTGTTTGCAGGTGTTTTCACTGTGGCAGTCAGGGCAGGTCAGCGTTGTCTGAAAGATTGCAAGGGTGTACCAGCCCCCTCAGCAGACCAAGTGCTCAATTAAGCGTTGTTATGAGGAGAGAAACATGACCCCATTGACCTGTTTTTGGTAGAGAGAGGGTAGTTCGCTTGAACCGCAGGGTGTCAGAAGATGTCCTTGCTATTGCATCAGTGCCATTCATCATATAACAATATGACTGTTGTTATATGATGAATAGCAGGCAGAGGTAATGAACATAATTAGCGTGAGATGAGGTAGACCTTTGGGACCTCAAGGACCATTTTAGTAAATGACCTACATGAACAGAGCATGAGTTCCTCATGATGCAGGCCAGAATGCAGGAGAAGGGGAGGCACATGAAACTAATAAAAAATGTTTTTAATCAGTATTAAAATTAATTAAAGGTTTTTCATCTTCCCAACATCATCCCTCATATTTCTGCAAGAGTTCAGGAAGATATTGTCTAAAAGTGTAAAGTAGTTCTGCTACAAGAGATGTGTCTCTCCCATCTCTGTAAATTAATGAATGATCTCCCAGGTCTACAGATGGAGACAAATATTATTTTGCTGCACAGTGAACAGAGTTTCATGAAAATAAGAAAATTCTGCATTAAACACTTTATGTAAACCAATATTGGGTTAAATGGGAGTTGTTTTTTGTGTTAATAAAATGACTTGCTGGTTAGATAAAAAGTGGTTTTGTCTTCAATGGGTTGTATTGGTGCCTAAAACATTTATACATTTAAAAAATATATATATATATTTTTTTAAAAAACATTTATACCTTTTACACTGTATATAAATGAATCAGCCATAGCATTATGACTACTAAAATGTGCATCAGGGCCTAATATCTTGCTGGAAGTGGCAGCAGCTTCCATCCATGAAGGGGTGAACTTATGTATGTAGGTGGTGCGTGTTCAAGTAACATGCACTTGAAATCAGGATCCAAAGTTTGGTTGAGTCCCCACCCTGCATCCAATTAAGGACCTCAGCATTTTGTTCTACACTACACTCTACACATTCTGCAAGCCCATGCCAGTATGTGTCTTTACTTTCCTGCATGCCAGGAACACATATCATTAGTGATGTAACTTGACCCAGGCCTGACAAACCATTTAAAGCTTGATATTATTGTGGTGGTGGAGGACAGCTAACCTGACTGTACCAGCATGGTTTATGTGTGCTATGATCACTAGACTAAGAGGGAAAGAAAGTGTGCGTATGTAAATAGTTGGATGTGTGTTAAACAGTGTTTGGAAGATTACTTTGGAATTTGAATTCATTACAATTAAAGTACCCCTATTTGGGCAGTGGTGGCCTAGCGGTTAAGGAAGTCCCGTAATCAGAAGGTTGCTGGTTCGAATCCCAATCCACCAAGGTGCCACTGAGCAAAGCAAAGTCTCCACACACTGCTCCCTGGGCGGCTGTCATGGCTGCCCACTGCTCAATTAGGGTAATGGGTTTAAAGCTGTGCTACAGTGTATTACAATGTAATAGTACTGAAAATATTTCAATAACTACATGAAAGTAATGCAACTTTTGAATGCAGATTCTTGACTTAATTTTGGAATCTAGCAGTTTTTACTTTATAAAGCAGTACTAAACATAGACTAGTTTCAAACTCCTTTCAATAACATAATAATGAAAGTAAATGAAAGTAATGAAATCTCGAGCCAAATCAACTTCACTGGGAATCACAGTTGGTGCAGACGAACCAGAGGAGCACCAGAGGATCGCGCCCAGCTGACACAGATAACACATTTTGTTTGGGTGGTAGTAGCCTAGTGGGTAAGACACTTGCCTGTGAACCAGGAAACCCCCAAATCCCACTTACTACCATTGTGTCCCTGAGCAAGACACTTAACCTTAAGTTGCTCCAGGGAGACTGTCCCTGTAACTACTGATTGTAAGTCGCTAGGATAAGGGTGTCTGATAAATGCTGTAAATGTAAATGTAAAATGTAAATTTTCGGACTTAGCGGCAAGATGGTTAGGTGTGCAAAGATACTTCAGACGTTTTGACAAGGCTTGCGTCGGTCTGATGCACTATTTTGAAAAGAAAAAAATGTGAAGGGGGTAGTATTTATTTATTGTACGTTTTTCGGCACTTAATGCACATCATACCAGAGCGCACACACCTGCAAGATATATATTAAAATTAGTACTCTATTCTTTGAGGTGTGCTATTACTTCTATAAGACGGGGACGAGCTGTTCCACTCAAACATAGGTAATTTTCCACCAGTACCTGCGTTCCAAACATTGTAGAGGTGTGTGTGTGTTAGGTGCTTAACCCTTTATTGCCTGAACCAAAAAATAATGAACAGATATTTTCCCTTTTTATCTCACGGTAATTCAGAGGGTCTCAAAATGCATGTCTCAAATGGCATGGTATTGAAGCGTTGTTTTTGCTCATTCCTTTTATAGTCTACCAATAAACTCTGTTTCCTTTTCCAACCCCTTATACATTAATACATAAAGAACACTAAAGCGGGATGCTGTCATATTTCTATATGTACATGTTAAAGTGGGAAGAAAGGAGATTTGATTTTTTTTTCTGAAATAAAAATCAGCTGAAATTAAGGAACATGTGTTGCTTTGAACAGTTTTCAGTCCTGGCTAAACATTGCAGGATACATAAATTCAACCAGATTACTTTTGAACAATTTGGCTCTTTCTGTCTGAGAAAAACAAACTTGTTGCAGATGGAAAATAGGACAAGGGTGTTGGCTGATTGGAACTGTCCTCTAAATCTTCCTCAGCTGCACCTGCTTGTTTTTCCACAACAAGTGGACATATATGACCCTCTTTCCCTCCCTCCCTGTGGAACGTGGTGGTGCAGGGGTATAGCTAATAAGTGTGGTGCATTATGCACATACCCTGTGTCAGTGGAGCTGCCTGGCCCACAGTATTTATATTCAGGCAGTACTCACTGTGGAAAATATTCTACACATCTGAACCAGAGCAAGTCAGCTTCAAGGTCTTTCAACCAAAATACCAAACCACCCAATCCTGGTGTCAGGTAGATAAATATAGAATCCAGTCTTAACAGTGTCTAAACCCGGCAGCTGAGTATGGAACATGCTTTTTATAAAGTGGTTACACTGTATTTATAGGTAGCATTTTGTATTAATAACTCAGTAACAGTCTGTAGACCAGTGTGAAGCATGGCTATTCCTGTTTGTGTATGCATGAAGCACACACCAGGACAACAGGTGGTGAGACAAGAAATTCCATGCAGGGTGGATTCACCCAGAGTAGTGTACACAATTGCATGAAAATGGACAATTCAGAGTCACCAATCCACCTAGTGTACATGCCTTTGCATAGCAGGAGGAAACCGGAGAACCCGAAGGAAAAGTATGGCAAATCGAGGAGAGCATGCCTCACTGCACGCACAAGGTCTGAGACGGGATTCAAACTCACAACCTTGGAGGTGTGAGGCCACATTGCGCATCATGCAGTGCCACAGTACGTCCTGATTTATTTATAAGAACTATGTTGGTCAAAAATAATTTGTCATTTAATGTACTAGATATGGAAGAAAGAAGAAAAACAGATGTACAGCTTTTTTAATCTGAATACCCATTTGTGTTGGTGTGATGACTACAGCTGACCTGAAAACATATTATGATTGACTTGCACCATGGAGAATGGCAGCGATTCATTGCACGGTTTGCAGATGAAACATGAGGGGTAGAGGATGTGGAAGAAATCTCAAGCAGCTGAAGTGGAGTCTGATAGCCCAGGTCGTTTGGATCTGAGAGGAGCTGAAGGCACAGGTGCAGGCACAGGGTCAAGGTTCAAGTGGGTCACTGGAAACTCTCATGGTTCCATTGCTCCATGCCAAGATCTAGAAAAGGAAAGTGAATTGGAATCCCCTCCTACCTGTCACCTCTTCCCAGGCTTTATCTGTTATCCTCTCTTGTCTCTCTTAAACATGCCAGAAATCAGAAATAGCACCCAGCACTCTATTTCTGGCCAATCTGCTGCAGATTTGGTAGCGGGTGCATGCCAGTCTCATGCTGACTACAGGTTATTTATAGAGAGAAGGTCTTTTGTGGAGTCCTAAAAAAAGGACCTGGGGAGACTAATTAGGCCTGTGGCGTCAGCTGATGTCCACAGAGAGTTGGGACAGGTTCATTATCATATCTGAGACCAGAGATGTCCCTTATTCTTCACCCATTGATTCTCAGCCCTGTTCCCGTGGGCATGGAGCTTTGTCATATTTTTCCCAGACATCCATCACATTCTCACCTGTGGAGAAGTGTATAAACCTACAACTGCAGTGTCACTATGGCCTCCGTGTCACCCCTAAACAGACTGTGTGTGTATTTATTAATATACAAAACAAATAGTGAAATGAAATGTAGAAAAAATAATTGAATCTTTAAACTATGATGGAGGTTCAGTTGAAGGAATCTAGTTGTCCTTGCAACAATACTAAAGCTGGGTCTTATAGTAGGATGCAGATCTGAAGCAACTGATGACAAAATTAAGTCCTGACCTGGCTTAATAACCTGTGATGTGAACAGGGGATGGGAAGGTGAAGAAAGAGTCTATGATGAAGAGATTCTGTAAAGGGGGCTGTCCAAATATTTGAATGCAAGGTGCCAAAAATGTATGAGACATGAAGCTCCTGTAAAACTGTAAAGAAAAAACTATTTGAATCATCTTTATAAGAGGTGCCATTGGGGCACCCTAGCGGGAAAGGAAGTGGACTCATAACTGGAAAGGTTGTGGGTTTAAATCCCAAACCGTTAAGGTACCATTTAGGTCCCCTTGACTCCCTGGATGCCTTTTATGGTTAATAAGTTGTGACACATTTCGTTGTGTGCACAATGTGCTATGCTGTTTATCACAATCACAATCATGGCTGATTACTGCAATTCATTATACGTCTGTATTGGTCAGTCCAATTAGTGTAGAATACAGTGGCTTGTCTGCTCACTGGTAAACAAAAGTGTGACCACATTTCCCTGATTCTGGCCTCACTTCATTGGTTACCAGTGAAGTTTAGGATAGATCTTTTAAGATCTTGTTAATTGTTTATAAAGCTATTTACGGGTCAGTACCTAAAGTACCTAAGTACCTAAAGACTCGTGGAGATAGGGCCTTTGTGGTCTCAGCTCCCAAGCTTTGGAACAACCTTCCCTGGCAAGTTAGATCTGCTCCCACGATGAAACCATGAATTTGCATTTACATTTACAGCATTTATCAGACGCCCTTATCCAGAGCGACTTACAATCAGTAGTTACAGGGACAGTCTCCCTGGAGCAACTTAAGGTTAAGTGTCTTGCTCAGGGACACAATGGTAGTAAGTGGGATTCGAACCCGGGTCTTCTGGTTCACAGGCGAGTGTGTTACCCACTAGGCTACTACCAGCCTTTGCTTCCCTGCTGTAGTTTTCTGGGAGTGTTGTGTTTTGTTTCACCGCATGATTTTTGTGTTCACTTTTAATAAGCACATGCTAATTTGCAGGTGAACTTCTGGTAATGAGCTGGCCAGTTTGCCCACGCTCCAGAGAGAATGAACCTGGAACTACAGCAGACCATGGCTAGCTATAATAAACTGGAGTAACTTTATCATGCATTTATATGCATTTATTGAAAGTATAGAAAGTAATCAGGTATAAAAACAAGGGAAGTAAACAAAAGCAACTGATATATGTTAGTAAATGCACAATTTCTGTTCTTACACTGATGATGGAAGTCCACTGCAAGTTCACTGCTGTGATCCATTTGAATCCTCAAAATGCTGAGATCAGAAAGATCTGAAAGCAGCTGGCTCTTATTTTGATATCATGCATGATTTGATATCAGCAACCAGCCTCCTGGTGTTTGGACAGCAGGGAGATCCTGGAGAAGGTCTTGGCACAGCCCCTGCACTGGTACTTTTTGAACTCAGAGTGTGTCTGCAAGTGGGCACGGAGGTTGGAGCGGTCAGCGAATGCCCGGCTGCAGTGTGGGCAGGTGAAAGGCTTCTCTCCTGCACAAAACAGATCTCACCATCATCCCACCATCACAGTTCTATAGAAGCATGCAAAAAGATCAAATATAGCATCAACAAGCTTCAATAAGGTGTGCCAATATATACAAAAATGTATTTATATCACCGGTGATATTAATTATGAAACATGAATTAAACTGTGTGCTGTAGAAAATGTCTGTCCACAGTATGAAAGCAGCGATGAATGAAATGTCTACCTGTGTGTGTGCGGATGTGTCCTTGCAGTAGCCAGGGCCTGGAGAAAGCCTTCCCACAGATCTTGCAGACACAGGGCAGCGTGTGAGTGCGGATGTGCATCTTCAGCGCGCCTAAGCTCACATACTCCTTGTTGCAGAACTTGCAGCTGAAGAACCTGTGGTACTGACACTCACATTGTAGCTGCCTGTGTTTGGCCAGGCCAGAGAAGGTAAAATATGCCTTGCGACAGTCAAAACACTCAAAACGTTCATGTCCTCTTCCGGTTACAAGGCCCAGGACAGGCCTGGAGCAGCTGGGGACCCTCTCCCCCAGAAGTGCCACGTCATGTCTGAAGGGGGCTGGGTGGGGGTGCTCTGTAATGGGATTCTCAAGGGGTGCACTGGGGTACTGCAGAAGTTGTGTGGGGGCCACGAGTGACGTCGTCTCCCAGTAAGTCAGGGACATGGGTGAACTGGGTGTGATGGAGGCTGGAGGTTTTCCATGGGGCAAAGAGGGCTGAGGATCTGTGAAATGGACACCATTATAAGCACAAGCTTATCTTTATATCTGATCCAATCTATTTATTTAACTTGCTGCAATTGCTTCACTATGATAATGCTGAAGTTTACTACTTTACATATTGTACTCGACGATGTCCATATTACTATGGAAAATAATCTTCATCGATTAGAACGCCTTAAAGAGCATGAATTAATTAAACTAATCTCATCATCAAATCATATCCATGTACTTGCGCTTTGGATCCACTTCCTACAAGTTTCCTTAAACAAGTAGCACCCGATGTTATAAATCCTATCCTTAAAAATATTAACTCATTGCTTAGCACCAGCAACATACCAAGTTCGTTCAAGGTAGCGCTCATTAGACCCCAGATGAAAAATTCTTATCTTGATCGCAGTCATCTTTCGAATTATAGACTAATATAACATTTTAGAAAAAGTTGCAGCCCAGCAGCTGCATACCTAGACAGCAACAATATCCATGAAGTATATCAATTGGGATTTAGACCTCATGATAGCACTGAGACAGCGCTGGTTAAAGTGGTTAATGACCTGCTGTTGGCCTCTGATCAGGGACGCATCTCTCTGCTTGTCCTGCTTGACCTGTGTGCAGCGTTTAACACTATCGATCACACTATTCTCCTTGACAGGTTAGAGAATGTTGTTGGGATTAAGGGAATAGCCAGGGAATGGTTCAGATAATGTCTGACCGATCTCTTCACCACATTCTTTCATCTTAGAAATATTGCAAAAATAAGACATGTCACGATGCAGAAAATTTGGTCCATGCATTTATTACATCAAGGTTAGATTACTGCAATGCATTACTGTCTGGATGCTCTAGTAGGTGCATGAGTAAACTCCAGCTAGTACAGAATGCTGCAGCCAGAGTTCTAACTAGAACTAGGAAATTTGACCACATCACCCCAGTCTTACAATCACTGACATCTCCAGGGTGACTGTCCCTGTAACTACTGACTGTAAGTCGCTCTGGATAAGGGTGTCTGATAAATGCTGTAAATGTAATTGTAATGAATGGCATAACTTGGGACACAAGGATGTGATACATCCTCATTGCTCTCCTGAACGCGCTTTACAGAGACCCTTCACATCCCAAAAGTAGAGTGGAACAAAACATTCTGCACCTTCTCAACTCCCGCCTCAGCAACAGAAAACATTTAAAATATTTCAAATACGCGACGAATTGAGCACAGCGAAGAATAATCCGCTTGGTTTTGTATAGAATCCAGACGCATAAGCAAACGTGCAGAGATTCTGTCGTACCGTGCGTCTTCACGGCCAGTGCATCGCAGTTGCGATTCTTCAGCGGGTGATGTTTCTTCACCAGGAAGGACCGGGGCATCTTCCAGATCGGGGCGTAAAGCAAAAAAAATATCTGATGCTGTAGCCACGGCGGTCAGGTGCAGGGGGTTGACCACTATTTACATGAATATTCCAGTCGACCAATCGGAATCGAGGAACAAGTGTAGGGGCGGGGAGTCGATGTATACCTCAAAACAACAGGTGCGTCGCAAGTTTCCCGCCACTCCACACTGTTAGCAATGCAAATATGCATAAAAAAAACAGCTTGAATACATAATAATGCAAAACAGTCAATACTGTTATTAACATATATGTTTCATTTTTATTTTATTGATTTTATTTTTATTTCATTTTCTGATGTATTTAATGAGCACAATGTAAGGATCTTTAGGCATTACTTATCTATACAGTTCAAGTTCAAGTTATTATTATTAACTGATCATAAGGAATTGAATTCAAGTTGTGGTAAGGTAAGGAAATATTTTCTGTCCTGTCTACTTCACTTGTCCGGGGTTATTCAGCCTCAACGCATTGAACATAAGGTGAGTTATATTAGGTAAACATAACATAATTTTAAAAATCTAAAGCATTTTGTTTTTAGTTGTGATTTGCTTTTTTGGTGGATGTGCTAAATGTCAGCCAGCACCATCCCAATATCTGAAAAAGATTCAAGATTCAAGATTCAAGATTGGTTTATTGTCAGTACAACAGTATACACAGTATACAGTGTTTTGAAATAATGTTTCACACAGTTTCCCCTATAGCGCAATCATAAAAGAAAGAAAAATATATATGCATATATGCACTAAACAAACGATACTAACTAAAACTAAAGCTGCACAGGTGTCTCTACAGGAGAAAAGTAGAACTTTTCTGTACAATGAACAGGACATAACTGGAGAACTGGAGAACATCAAGCAGGAGTGTACGTAAGGGGATATTTTGGCTATTTCAAACAGGACGCACAAGACAAGACAAACATGTGCAAGATGTGCAGGAATGTGCAAAATGAGTTGTGATGTGCATAAGGCTGGAAGTGTATTGTTGTTGAGTTTTACAGTTTTTTGGTGTAACAGTTCTGATGACGCGGAGCTGCCTGCCAGACGGTAGGAGGGAGAACAGGGTCTGTGAGGGGTGGTAAGAGTCCTTTATTATGTTCCGAGCTTGACGGATGAGTTGTTTCTTGTAGAGATGGGAGATGGGTGGAAGTGGAACCCCAATGATGCGCTCTGCTGTCTTCACTATCTGCTGCAGGGCCTTCTGCTCACTGACAGTGCAGTTCCTGTACCGGACAGTGATGTAGCAGCAGAGAACACTCTCAATGGTCCCTTGGTAGAACGATGTGAGGATGAGAGGAGGGAGGTTGGCCTTCTTCAGCTTCCTGAGGATGTGCAGACATTGCTGGGCTTTCTTGGTGTTGGAGGTGATGTTGAGGCTCCAGGAGAGGTCATCTGTCATGTTCACACACAGGAACTTCACTCTGCTGATGATCTCAACAGCAGATCCATCGATGTGCAGTGGGGTGGGGACAGTCAGTTTCTTCCTAAAGTTGACAACCATCTCTTTGGTCTTGGTGACATTGAGAGTCAGGTTGTTGCTCCGGCACCAAACCACCAGATGTTTTATCTCTTCAAACTTGACGATGTGGTTCGAACTGTACTGTGCAGCACAGTTGTGTGTCAGCAGAGTGAACGGCAGTGGGAACCTGTGGGGAACCTGTGCTCAGTCTGAGGACCTTGGAGCTGTTATTTCCTATAGACACAGACTGAGTCCTGTCTGTTAGGAAATCCAAAATCCAGCTGCAGAGTGGACAGCTTATTCCCAGCAGGTCCAACTACATTACAAGCTTCTGAGGGATGACAGTGCTGAATGCTGAGCTGAAGTTTTTTTTGTTGAGGTGGGAGAGGGTTGTGTGAAGGGCGTCTGTGGAGCGGTTTGGCCAGTAGGCGAACTGAAGCGGGTCTAGATTCTGTGGAAGCTGGATCTTCAGAACCAGCCCCTCAAAGCACCTCATAATGATGGGTGTGAGTGCTATGGGCCAGTAATCATTGAGGCAGGACACTGTAGACTTCTTTGGCACTGGGATGATCTTGGTGATTTTGAGGCAGGTAGGTACCACAGCTGTATGATATCTGTGATATCTGTGAAGATGTCTGCAAGCTGGTTAGCACACTCCTGTAACACCTGACCAAGAATGTTGTCTGGTCCTGCTGCTTTCCACGGGTTGACTCTGCGGAGGGTCATCCTGATGTCTCCCATGGAAAGAAAGGAGTCATTTTCTGATCTCTGCCTCAAACCATGCAAAGAAGTCATTCAGCTCATCTGGCAGGGAGGGGTTGCTGCTGCAGGCCTGATGTGTTGATCACATCAAAAAAATGTCTTGCTTGCATCGTTTCAGAATTCTATTGGTTAATGACAAAAAATGTTTTTTGAGCCATGCAAACTTACTGGTAACTTTGCACTGATCCAACAGTTTTTTAGCCATAGAAAATATTTTGACTGTGACTCAAACATTAATTCACCATACTTACTTACTTACATACTTTTACTTACATTTTTTAACATTAAACTTTAGGGTATTTAGAACTGACTTTTATTGAGAAAGAAATGTTAACTCACTATAGTGAAAACACAGTGGAATCTCTGTGGTTATAACAGTAATGGCATGATTAAAAAAGCCTGATGATTTATTTATTAGAGCGTACATAACTCAAACTCATATTTGATTGAATGTCTCTTAAAAAGTTGCAACTTGACCAGACATTTTTGTATCAACAAGATTTAGGCATTATTCTTGCTGGATATTTGACAACAATTGTAAGGCTGAATTGGGAGAGTTCATTTGAATTTCTTGGCTTCCAGTCATGGAAACATTTTCAATATGGTAGCACTTTTGATGTAAATTTAGGATCATTGTTAAGTTTGAAGCATCTAGCCATTTATTTGAAGTGATGTTGAACAATTTGGAGCTTGACCTTCTTCTGTCCCCTTGTCCTGCTGTTTGATCCATTGTCCATCATGATCCATTGGCCAACCCTCCAATGTGACTAATTCAAAACAACTCAAAGCAAAGATTCATTTTTTTCTTTTTCTCTTAACCATGTGTTAATCCAACTCAAATCTGGTAGGCGTATGTATAACACGTCATCTATGGTAAATCACCGGATGTTACACCAACTATGGAATCACATGATGTAAAATGAGGATTCGGTTTGACTTTTGTCAACTAGTAACTATTTTGAAATTGCAATGTGGTAGTGTTTATCTTAATTGCAATTAACAAACACCGTTACATACAACAAGCTACTTCCATACACAATATTTATATACTTACAGTTTAGTTGCTAGTCAACTTCTGACCAAAGGAAGGGGTATGTGGCGATCATGGCAGTGTGCTGTTGGATGTGAGTAGGGTAGTGGGGAGGCTGGTTATTACCGGTCAGTAGTTGACAGAAGTCAGGGTACAGGGTTAGTTCAGAACCCAAGTTATAGTCCTTTTTTCATGACAACCCATTTCACCAGGGTCAGTTCAGTCTCGCACTGCCAGGCAAAAGTTCTTATGGCTCAGACTAAACAGATGTTGAGAGGGCACTTGTGCAGAACACTGTTCCCACCAGGCCATGCCAGAAAATACTACTAACCCAAACACAGAAAATAAGTAAAGAAATTTATTGAATAAAATATTTACACACACACACACACACACACACACACACAAAAAAAAAAAAAATTATACAAAAGAGGCACAGAGCATTAAAAAAAAAATCCTGCTGACATTTCAGCTAGAAAATTGAGGGTATAAAATTATTTCATAACAGGCCCAAACTAAATCTCACTGAACATTTATATAAAAAGCAAAAATACAATAAATGTCTTTCTAGTCCAAAAACAATAAATGTCTTTGAATTCTCATTTGTGCTCTGTAGCCACACAGTGCCACAACATGCATTCTGGAAGCTTCTGAAACTCAAACAAATGGAACTGAACTGCTCCCTTAGATAAATCAGGACAGAGACTTCGTTTAAGAGCTCAGTCCTCGCCACCTCCATACATGTCAGCCAGTTTCTTGAACCGTGGGCCCCACTCATTTAGGCAATCATAGTCCTGGTCCTCTCCTGAGCTGGAGGAGTTCAAGGAGCTAAGTGAGCCTGCATCAGAACCTCCACCCTCATAGTCAAAAACCAAAAGGGAATCATAGGGTGGAGCTGTGGGGTCATTGTCAGCTGCCTTTAGGTTCTAGAACAGAAAAGATAAAGAGCAAGTTAGCATTCTTTACAACGAATAAAGCAGCTGGAAGAATAATATGTTACATATCAAAAATACTTGATGCACTTTATATCCTAGCACTTACAGTTCAAACATGTACTTGACGTTCAAGTTCACTTCTCTGCCCAATCAAACCTGACTGCTTATTTAGCCCAATTAAACATTTCCTGATGCATGTACATTTTGTACTGCAAGAGAAGTGACTCAGTGGAGGTAAGTACAAGCCAATGGGATTTTTGGATTTAATTAGGGTGACCAAACGTCCTCTTTTCCAGACCTGGAAATTGCATCCTTCCGCTGCTGTTGATTTATTCGACAATTACATTCCTGGATCCAAAAGGTTCATATTGCTCATGTTATATGAGCAGTCATGTCGCATCAGAGAATTGGGCTATACAGTGTGCACACATAAATTGTGAACTTCTCCCCCTATTCGTTTTGCATGTGATTTAGTCCTAAACTTTTTGTTGGTTAAAATCTGGTCACCCTGGTTATGTTATTTGACTGTGGTTTGGGTATGACAAAAATATCCTAACTGGGATAGAGGAAGCCCAGATAGAAAAAAAATTATATCACACTAAACCCAAAGTTTCAACTCCCTGTTTGCATTAACTTTTGCTGAGGAACCTGTACATCAGGTGAGAGAAACTGGCTGACCAGTTAACAAATGTGAGCTACTTCTCCACAACTGCAGGCCTGTGGTCCAGCATAACCTGGGAACTTTATCTATGTTCTACTTTGGTTTCAAATAAATGTGTTTGCAACATAACAGAATTTTGCATTTAAAAGAGGAAATTTTTCGATGTATGTTTGTTGCAGTGTAACAAAAAAAAAAAAAAAAAAAAAAAAAAAAAAAAAATGTTTAAGCCATATTGTGCAGCCCAACACACACCAGTGTTTATACTTACATCATCAATAAAGTTGCCAATCTCATCAGGGTTAGCTGGGCGTGGTCTGTACTGTGGCGCAGGCATGAAGGTTGGTTCTACATCATTCCGAAAGACTTCAGGTCTGTTATCAAGGCCTCTGTGCAGCACACTCAGGTCATAATCCTAAGAAAGAAAGTCTTACTTAAATAACACTGCACTAGACAACTTAATTGTTCTTATTTATTAAATAAAGATAAACAAGTAAATATGTTGAAAATTGGGCTGGACTACCACTCCAGTAGTTAGAGGGATAGTTACTGGAGCAACTCAAGGTTAAGAGTCAATAGCCAATATTGTATATATTTGTAAGCCTTTGCATACTCTGACCTTCCATACAGTTAAATGGTTACACAAAAACGTTCCAGTCGCAAAAAAAAAAAAAAACTTGCTGTATAGACCATTAGGACCCGGCAAGGCCTACATGTTGGACCAGGATATAAAATGAGATAAACCTGGGATCAAATAAACTTTAAATGTCTAACCCAGCTTGCCGGGTTTACAAAGCACACACATTTCTTATTTTGGGTCCGGGTGGCAACCTCTGTCGGTCACTCCTTCAGAATATTGGTAGCAAACACAACAAGGTTTGAAATATTGGAGGAACGCACATTGTAAGATGTAACTTTGCTAATTAATATTGTACTTAAGGGCCAGATTGGGTTGGGATATGTGTGCGGTGCCCATGGGACCACAGCTTCTAAATTTCTTAAAGAAGCTTGATTAACTTCTTTGACTTCAGTTATTATCAGAAGAAAACACCCACTAGGAGAATTTCCCTTCTCTGTCTAACTCCTGAACCCATAAACACTTCACAGCATTGAAGATCTAAATATAGACATAAATAAGAATAAACAACGGCTTCATGGCAAAGCTCACCTGGTCATCTTCTCCTCCTCCCTCTTCATCATAGTAGTAGACGTTGTCCCTGAGGTCATCTTCAGGAGGAAGGAGAGGCTCTTTTTTCACTTTGTTTTTTCTCATGAACATCAGCAGAAGAAGTACCAATACTGTACAGACAGAATACAAAGATATTAAACATCTCAAAGTGAGAACACGTGTAAATAAAATAACTTTTAAACAAAGTGACTTTTTCCTTACGGAGTAGAGCCAGCAAGGCACCCAGTATGCCTAGAATTACAGGAAGTCCAAAACCTGCTTCACTTATTCTGCCCTGGCACTGAACGTCACTCCCTGTACAGTCACAAACTGTGGCATGAAGAGTGTTGTCCTGGAACAGGTTCTGACTGTCAAAAACCCTCAGGACAACGTTGTAGACACCCTCCTCCAACTTGGACTTCAAAGTAAGAATAATGCTAGTTTCTGAAAAGAAAATAGGCTATTTACATAAAGCAAACAAATATGAACTTGACCATACAACATGAAATATGAAGGTCTCAATTGTGGCTGTTAATGCTAAGAGCTTCTGTTACCAACCACATCAAACTTACGGTTAGTGTTCATTTCAGCAGACCAGTTCTTGGGTCCTTCGCCCCTCAGCTGTACACGGAAAGGAAACGTGTTGCCTTCCCCATCTTTATCCTTCACAGTCAGTAAAACTGGTGATGATTCTTTATTACAAACTTTGATATCATACTCTTCAATTGTAGGTGCATTATCATTTATATCTTGTAATTCAATCATAAGGGTCCCAGTGCCTGTGGCAGGAATGTCATCTGAAAGGAAAAATAAGGAAGAGGGAATATTATTATATACCATTTTAAGTGAAAGAGTGAAGTAATTGTCCCTGTGAAACTGCAACATAGCACATGGTGCACAATGAAAATGTGTCCACAGCATTTAACCCATGATTAACTACCAGTGGTAAGTAAGTAAAGAAAGTAAAGACATGAGTTGAGATTTCAGTAATTAGAAGGCAATCCTGCCACCTAGTGGAAAATAAGCTGCATCAATGACAACTGATTAACAATTTCACCGTAAACCACCTAAAACCAGATGATCCTTGAGATTTCAGACATAAAAAAAAAAGTTTATAGAATTATCAGAGGAGTGGTTCAAGACCCAAGCTCCACTTGCGGAGAACTCTGTAATTAGCATGTACAATTATTTCTAAGAAAACAAAGTAATGCACCAAACTGCCATGGCTTGCACCTACATTCACTATGCTGATGAAAAAGCATGAACCGTTTGCTGAAGAACATTTAAACATTAGCCTGTAAGTTACTGGAAGAATATTTTCTGGTCAGCTGAGACCAATTTTGAACTCTTTGAATGCTTTTAAAATGTACTATGTTTGGCAGTCAGGAGGCACTACATATTACTTCAAAAACACAGTGAAGTTAGAGGTGGGAAAATCAGTGTCGAGATTGAAAAATATAGACAAATATAAAGATAATTCTGTGCAAAACCTGCCCTTGGTTAATCTACAAGTTATAAATAAGCGAGCAAATCACTGATTGTTTCTATGAGTAAAACCAGAAGACTGGAACTGGGAGTGATGTTATGGAATCGGGCCTAAAGGATACCCACCATTATCTATCGCTAGAATCAGAGCCTTATATCGAGCATTTTTAACATAAGGAGACTCTCGATCCAGCTCCTTTTTGACTTTGATCAGTCCACTGTCCTTAACAACATCAAGCCAGCCTGCAGGATCACTGCCAATTTTGTACCTGGGAACAGAAGGATGTGTAAAGTAAGCAGGTCACCATATAACAGTTGCTGCTTAGAGTATTTGTTAGTGCCTATAGCTGTGCAAACACCAATTTGCATTTACAGATCCTAAAGCAAAGTTTCAGAAAAAATAGAAAAACAATCCAGAAAAATAGCTGATCATTTAAAAGGCAAAGCTTACGTGACTTTCTGATTCCTTGCTGTATCTGGATCAGTGGCTTTGAAGGAAACCAAGTCAGAATCAAGAGCGACATCTTCAGGGACTGTAATAGTCTTTTCTGTTGGTTTGAAAATGGGCGCCTCATTCACATCTTCAACATTAACTGTAACTGTAGCCGTGGCAGTTGGAAGTGATACAGCAAATGGAATTTCATTCTCCACAGCGACCCGCAAGACGTAGAGCTTGTTCATCTCAAAGTCGAGGGGCTAAAGTTTAATTTAAGAGTATGAAAATGTTAAAAAATCTAGTCAGAAAATTATGGGGAAAAGCTGAAGTGTGCATGTTTTCTGTTTGTCCCTTACCTTCACTGTGGAGATTATTCCATCTTGTCCACTGGGCCCTGTGGCAACACTAAAAGAACCTCCAGGGTCTCCATCAACAATTCTGAACTTGGCCTTCCATGCAGGCGAGTTGGCTTCATCATCATCAGTTACAGACATCTTCACCACCTCAGCTCCTACTTCATTCTCTCGAACTGATGCAGTATACTACAAAACAGCAGCAAAAGAAACATTTTATTTAAATACACATGAAATGTCAGAAAGTGCAGAAGGACCCAGAATTTTATAGCTCACCTCATTCTGCTGAAACCGAGGAGGGTTGTCATTGCTGTCTGTTACAGTAATGATGGCTGTAGAAATAGTAGTCATACCTTTCCCGTCCATATCGGCTGCTTCAATTTCCAGAGTATATGTCGGATATTTCTATTGAAGCACGTAAAGGGAAATTTATTATGAAACAGCTGAATGAAACAGACCAGATGTAAAAAGCAGGAATAAGAGCCCACCTCTCTATCCAGTGATTCTGAATTCACTAAGATTCCTCCAGTCACTGAGTTAATGCTGAACATTGCTTCGTTTGGCTGCGGTGGGCTCTGACTCAAAATTCTGTATCTGACAACACCATTATCCAAACTAGGATCATCCGCATCTGTTGCATTAACCTTCAGTATTTCAGTTCCTTTAGGAAATAAAAAAATATAAATAAAAATAAAATGTAACCACTGCAAACAGACAATATAGCCACACAATCAAAAGGGAAAAAAATTATAATTATTGAATTATTATTATTTAGCTGAAGATATAAAGCTAATAAGGACAAACCTTTTTTCGATGCTTCAGCAACACTCCCTGTGTATGGATTCTGAGTAAAAACAGGTCTGTTGTCATTCTGGTCCATAACGTACACAATGACGTCCATAGGCTTCTCTGCCTCCACCCCAGTACCAGTCATTGCGTGACATTTAAGCTAGGATTAAACAAAGAAAAGGACTCTTAATTAAAAAAAAAAAAAAAAAAACTGGCAGCAGTAGCACTCATTAAAATTATTTTCAGAACACATACCTTATATTGAGATTTAGATTCTCTGTCTAAAGGCTGAGTAACACGAATCTCCCCAGTGAATTTGTCAATAATAAAAAGTCCAACTGGAGGTTGGTTTGCTCCTTCACCAGAGATTTTGTAGTAAATCTGGGTTTCCTCGTCATTGTCCGACTTGATCTAACAAGTGAGTAAACATACGACATTTTATCTCTTCCTTATAAACAAACCAAAAACTAGTTTTACAGAATAAAGACATTCTCACCTGCACCACATGATAAGGGAATGGACCTCTGAGGTTCTCTGAAATGTATGCGGGAGGAATTACCCAAGCCCTCTTCACCCGGTTCAAAACCTGAAAAGAAGATATTACTTCCACATTTTGAATATAATCTTGCAGAAATTAGATTGTGCTGAAAACTCTAAATGACCATATCTAAACGAGTCACATTAATTATAAACTGGAAAATAGGAAAGTACAGTTTTAATTCACCTGGACCTCAGTGCAGTGTTTGATACCATAGATCATGACATTCTGCTCAGCTGCTTAGAACAGTGGGCTGGTGTTCAAGGTACAGCACTTATGGTTTGACTCCTCTCTCAGGCAGAAGACATTCTCAGTAAATAGAAAACTTCCATTCCTCTGTGGCACCCCTTAGGTATGGGGTCCCTCAAGGGTCAGTTTTAGAAGTAATGTTATTCTTTATTTATATGCTCCCACTTAGCCTGATCATTAGACTATGGTATCTCATTTCACTATTATGCTGATGATAGCCAGCTGTATGTGCCGCTAAAACCAAATAATGCCTCAAAGGGCCACAGGCTATGTGAATGCTATGAATATATCAAATGCTGAATGGCAAGCAAATTCCTACAGCTAAATGTAAACAAATCCGAGGTCATTCTTTTTGGAACGGCCAGAAATATGACTTCTTTTGGAATAGATAATTTGTCTTTCTCCCTCCATAAAACTGCATCTTATCTCAAAAATTAAACATTCTTTCTTCCTAGATCTTGGGAAGAAGGAAAAAAAAAAAAAAAGCTTTCATTTCCTCGATATTAGATTATTGGAATGGCGTACACGCAGGTCTTAATAAGTACTCAATTGCATGCCTGCAATTGCCTCCAAAATGCGACAACTAGGGTTATCCAATACAAAAAGAAAAAAAAAAAAAGAAAAAAAAGATATATAAGGTCTTGGACCACCTTAACATTTTCGGTCTTTGTTATATTGCAGCCATCTGCTAAAATCATTAAAGTTATTTTTTCCCCCTCAATGTACACACAGCATAGCCCCGTCCCTGCAGCTACAAAACTGCCCCCACCATGCTTCACTGTTGGGACTGTACTGGACAGGTGATAAGCAGTGCCTGGTTTTATGAACACTTACCACTTAGAATTAAGAACAAAAAGTTCATTTCTTACAATCTTGGTTTATAAATCCAGTTTTGATATCAGTTTTCCTTTGTTAAAAAAAAATAATAAAAAAAACAGGAAAAATGTCAACACATTCTGTCAATATGGAGTGCTTAGTGTACATTAATGAGGGAAAATACCATAAAAAGTTTTTAGCAAATGGCTGCAATATAACAGAGTGAACAATTTAAGGGGTCTAAATACTTTCCATACACACCGTACATAATAAACCAGTTTTAGCATCCTGACACTGGCTACCATCTTATTTTAGAATGAAGTTTAAAATTTTACTTTTTGTCTCTCAAGCACTTAATGTGCTCCTTCCTATAATTGCATACCTACGTCAAAAGAAAACTTAAGCCAAAACCTTAAGATATTCTAATGTACGTGTCCATTTGGCCACAATTGTCCAGCAGTTCTACTGAACTTCACAGAGCACCCTGACCTACCTGGGTCTCATCTTGCTGTGGATTGTGCTCCACTCGGACAGCCACAGAGTACTTCCTGCCCTGGGAGTCCCACGCATGGATTGAAAACTTCGTGTGACCATTGTGGAGAGTCACCTGCCTTTTGATCTTGACCGTGCCATCAGTGTCCACTCTAAAGCGCTTATCCACAGAGTCATAGAGAGTTCTAGTCCGGCTGGTGCAGTCATTAAAAACAACTTTTAGAAAAAAAAAAAAAAAAAAAACAAAGGGGGGAAAAAAAAAAAAAAGTCAACTATTTTAATTTCAAATGTAATGTAATGGCAATAATGATCTATTTCTTTCTGAAAGTACAGATAACTACTGATTTCTTCACAGAAACACTGCATTATGGGATGCAGTGGGTGGAGTCTGCTGCATCTGTTTTATGCCATGGCTCGTTTAGAATGATGGCAGCCTCCTGTGCTATATTATCAAGTTCAAAATCACTTCCACTACCATTAAGCAATCAGAAAAAGCAGCCAGATTCCTCGACACTAACTGAAAAGTTCGATTTTTCTTGTGGACGTTTTTGGTTGTGTTGAACACATATGGCGTTGAGTTTAAGCCCAAACTCCAAAATAGTCAGATGTGAGAACTTCCTTCCACGATCAGAACAAGTATAACTGGCAGTAACAGTAAACAAACTAAAAATACAAAAAAGATATTCATGGATGGTTGAAGCCAGACAGACACAGGTTACACACTTTCCCAGAGAGATCTTTGATCGACCCAGGTCGGCCTGCTTGGGGGAAGGTGCGGCTTTTACAGACGCTGGTCAATGTGTTACACACCTAACGCCTCCGGGCCCTGAATGATTAATCCACAGCAAATACTTCCTGAAAGCGGGCGTCACCTACAGAGTTTCAAACCAGAGTCAAAAAGAACCACCGAACTCGCCGGTACTGACCTGTACCGAGCCGCCGCCCTGGCTGCAGGACCAGCCGCTCCACGCGGAACACGTAGGTATCGGAACCGAAGCCAGGTGTGCAAGGGTCCCCCTCAGAACCTGCCCGCGACGAAGCCTAACAATCCAGAAAGATGAGCCGGGTCAGCTGCGCCACATTTTACTCCATTTACTGAACAAACACGAACTTTTACAATTCCAACACAGGCGCGCACACGAACCGACCTGGAGGCAGAAACCGAAGAGGCACAAGCACGTCGCCCTCCACACATCCATTAGAGTCGAGTTCCGCTGAGAAAAGGCAGCTAATCCTGAAATCTTTCGCCGTCGCCGTCGCTGCCGCTCCTCTCCCCCACGCAGCCGTAACTACCTCAGTGCGCGGGGTGCGGAAATAAACTGCAGCAGGTAGTTTCGGCGAGAGTGGCTGACGTCACGCAGGTGACCGCGCCCATCCGCTGATTCCAAATAAGGAAATTAGCGGCGGCCGCGCGCCCGTAGGACAGGTACCAACCAGCCAATAACGTCAAATCCTGTCCAGGTTAGGCTGTGCCTTCGGGAAACTTTCTCACAAATTCCCCCCAATACCTCAAAACCGTCTTAATCCGAATCTGGATTAAAAAAAGAGCCCTGATTCGTCGAGGTTGCCGGTTCCTGTCCTCATCAGATACCCTCCCCGTTCCTCCAGGCTGCTTCATTAATGCAGTCTTTTATGCCTCCCTGAACAGGAACACGTGCAATGGCCACATTCGGTTTCTTCAGAAATGACTGGTCTTCAAATGCACCATGTAGGTTGTTCATGTTTGTTCTGAAGACTTTATGCAGGAGAAAGATGAAAAGCACTCAGGAGTTTTCCCCCGCTGGACTATCAATTATGGATGCACAAACCCACAACATCCATACGTATTGACTTTATGAACACTCAGTGACTTGTAAATTCTTGGGTCTTTGTGATGGGACTGACCTGGAGTATCTACAAAATGGCAGCAGGTGAAACAGGTGACATACAGAGTAATTCCTCTGTATGAGGACAGTAAGCACCTATCTCAATTGTCCATCACACGGACACACAGTGATATCAGACTGAGCACATTCATTCTCTTCCTGACATGAGTCTACAGACTTGTCATGGGGGGGCGGCAAGTGAAAATTCATGCTTCCCTTGAATTGCCTTATTTAATATGGAAAATTTATGATGCTGTAAAATAAAGTTCAAGTAAATGTTGTTTGGATTTTGTGCACGTCATGCCTGTCAACTTCACTCGCTGGGAAAAAGCACTTTTGAGGGTTTATCTGCTTCGTAGAACTTTCAGTCGCTATGTCCTTGTAAACATAACCTTGCCAGATAGTATATAATATCTTGTAATGTGAGACAGCCTATCTAACACTTCAGTGTTTTCCAGTGTGCTTTGGAATGAATAACAAACTCCCGGATTCTGCTCCCAAGTTGAACTTGATTGCTAATTAGGACTTACATACAATTTTTGGAAACAGAAATATGTTGAGACAATCTGGTTCATCACATTTTCCCTCAAAAGGAGTGCCATAACCCATATGGTGTTGAGTGCCATAACCCAACTGGTCCTCTTCTGGTGCCAGTTTTAAGGTAGTTGGTGGTGGGAAAATCAACTCAAATCTGTATACTGCTACATCTACAAATAATCTCCATATAGACCATAACATTGCACTTTTAAAATTCTGTGCATGAATTTGTGTGTGAAGGACAGTAACATTATTCAGCAGCCACCCCAGTGACCTTTCCCACAGGCCTTGTGATTATCAGAATGTGTCATGAGTGTGTGCTTCCTTCTAATCTGGCCTGGTGCTGTTATTCACTCCCACACTTTGCTGCAAACACAGACCCAGTGTGAGTGCTCTGTTATATGCTCTCCCATTTATACAGATTATATCTTTATTTCAACCCTAGCGAAATGGAGAGATGCGATTACCACATGATCATTTTGCTGTGAAATAAAGGAGTGATTCATTGCTGTTTCATAATTCTCCAGTAAATGATCACTAATAGCATCAGGGAATGGGTGTGACACGTTTGCATCCCTCACATGTAGAGTTGTCGTTCTCTGAGCAATAGGCTCTGCAGAAGGACAAATGTTCACATGGACATTGATAAAAGCTGTGAGGAACTCTGTTGATTATTAACTACTCTTTGAAAGACAAATATTGTTAGTTGCTTCATTTTCGGTTGAATGTCCTAACAGCAGACATCATGAACTACATGTGAATAATTCTGCTGCTATTTTGCTTCTTTTATCAAATTTTTTGTAGGTTGTAGGTTGTCAATAATACATGAATGTGGTGTTTTTCCAATGAACAGCTGAGTGTATGTTAATAACAGCACTACACAGGGTGATGATGTGCAGAGCGAGGGGGAAGGGTGCTTGTTCTTCTTCTTCATACAGACTTGTTCTGTTCACTGCTATCAGTCTACATCAGGAGTGAAGAACCACCACATCAAAGACCTTGTCTCTCTCCGCTCCAGCTCTGCCTTGTCATTAGAGCCAGATTAATATGATGAGAAGCCATGTCAGGGCAGCAGCAGAGCTTTTACACAGTCTGCAGATCAGCTGTTTGATGAACTAAGAGGAGGTGGCCAATGGCTTAAATGCTGCTATCAGCGCAAAAGCCATTCTTGGTTCCATTGATTGACTTCACTTTGTCCATCAATTGCTTTAAAAGCACATCATGTGCCAAGTGAGTGAGGCTTTTAGATGCTTGCACAATATCTCAGTCCTCATTAGCTGATGGTGTCATGTTTCTAAACAGGAAATTGTCAACAGGCTTTCTGTTCCTTGATTTTCAGGCACGTCCAGGTTTGAGCAATGTACTCAAGTTTCAGAGATAGGAACAAGACCTGTCTTGTGCCGCACTGAGGCTTTTGTTTCTCCTGGAATGTGTCTCAGACCACCCATCTCCTGCTGGGCCACTTTAAGGTGCTAGCATGGCTCTGAGAACACCCCCACCTTTGTGTTCAATGAAGCAAAAGTAAAGGAGAAGGGTGAAATGATGTAACTCATGGCACTCTGGGAAGGGATGAGGTTGGGGGTTATGGTGGTGTTGGGTTAGTTTCAGGTGACTGATTAATATTTTAAATATTTTGTATTGCATTATAATCTGTGCTTTATGCTGCATTGGTATGACAAATAAAACAACTTGGATTGATGACTGTCACAGACAAAGCTCTTTATTGCCAGTAAACAGTCTCTATCCACACCTTCTTCTTTTATCTGCAGATATAATCCTGGAACTGGTCACATAATCAGAGAAAACAACAGCTACAGAAGGAATGTTTACATTACTCCTTTGGGGGAAGAGTAAACCAGCCACACCCTAAATGGCCCAGACTTAGCTGTTATCATCATTAGACAATCTAGATGTAAATTATAGTCATCTGCTTAAAAGTTCCTGAGGCCTAATCTCTTAAAAATGGCAGTTCAGACAAGTCAAGCCTGCTTTGTTGGTTGGTTTAAAAGAGTTAGTGAAAAATTGATATTTACACACTACAAAAATAATCATGACACATCTGAATGCTGAAATTCTATAAATGAAGTAGCTCAGCTATTAACATTAACATTAACATTAGCTATTAACAACCATTCACCATGCTTACTGTCATGTATTACAAGCACATACCATGGAGCTGATAAAGCAAGTCTTTTCATGTTTTACCAGACATCTACTGGGCTGAACTGACTTGTTCAATTGTGAAACTGAACAAATGCAAATTCCGCGTAAAAGGTGTGTCATCAGGCTCCAATTACAAACTGGTATTTCAAGTTGGAGTTAAGACTAAGAAAGAACTTCTCATGGTATCAGCAAACAAGCTACACAATCACATGATTTTAGTTCACAAGCACTGCTGATTTATAAGTATCATAAAAATATTAATCAGACATTATGGTACAACCAAATAAATGCTTTTATCAGTTTCTCAGAAACTAAGCTGCCAGGTTATGTATGGTGGCCTTCTTTTTTTCTGGTTGATGTGTTCTGGCATGTTGGCGGCAGAGAATGTTTTTAGAACACCTGGATAGAAATGGAAATTCTGTCAATAATTAAATCACAGATTATCTTTTGTAAATTCAAGGATTTATGTATTAAAGTTCTCCAAATTGCATTTTAAAATTCTCGGAAGGAGAACTCAGATTGGTTTCATCAAATGTATGCTTAAAGAACAAAAGGAGCTGGCACAACTTTATAAAAGTTTTTTTTATAAAGTTGAGAGATTTGTGCAAAGATTCTAAAAGTAACTGAAAGTATCTTAAAATAAATGCTCACTTGAGCTCCTGAGTCTGCCAATAGATCATGATGTCACACCTTTCATTTAGGGGCTTGCTTGTTGTACTCGGTCCCCCTCTAGTGGTATGATTGTAATCTCTGATTGTTGCTGTGTTTAAACGCTGTGTACAGGGCTGGGATGTAATGGACTACGTCTCACATTCAGAATACAAAAATTAACCATCTGTATTCAGATGCAAGGCAGCATTTAGAATACATTTTTGTTTTGGCCAGATTATAAACAGTTCTTATAATTCTGACTATTTCTTGCAATTCTGATTTTGTATTCATAGTTTCATTACCACCATCATGCATGCACCTGATAAATGGGGTCCACTTGGAATACAATATGTACTAATTACAAAAATGAGTACAAAAATGCTGTAGTTTTTACCTTTAATACACTTTCTGTCAGGCTAGGCTGTAATATTCTGTCACCTCTCATTCACCAGATGGGGCCATTTTCTAGTTTGTCTCCTTGTCTTAGTCCTAATTAAGTCTTTGTAGATGTCTATAATCTACCTGCCTATATAAGCTCCCATACTTTTCCAATTGTCATGTACATGTAGACTTCTGTTTTGTTTCCTGTTAGTTCAAACTTTGTACATAAGTAAGGGAAACTTATGAGACATTACATTATTAATTTAGTGAAAATTATATGTTCTCTGTCATTTAATAGTTGGAGTCATAAAGAGTTCTAGTCCCCACCAAGAACCCCTTTTTGTCTTCTTTTTTGATATCTTATTTTTATTTTTTGACTTTCTTTGGGGACATTGTGGCACCTGAACTGAGTATAAGGCCTGTCATAATGTACAGCGTGCTGCCACTCATTGGAGTCCAGTGGATTGGCAGTGTGGTAAATCCCGCCTGATTCCAAGACCTGATAAGGCCCTTTCCAATGTGGAGCTAGTTTCATGCAAAAACACACCATATCACCCACCTCATAGGGCTTGTGTTGCGCCTTCTTGTCATGATAAAGTGCCTGCCATTCAAGAGTTTCCCCTTCAGTGAGGAGATAAAATCTGGGTGAGAGACAATTACTCTTTTACTCGCTGCTCTTTAGACGTATGTAATGTTTCAAAATAAAAACCTTAAGATATAACCCTAACCAAGTCTAATCCTGATCATAATCTATGGCTTTCACAAGGTGTGAGTGCATGATGTACATGGATTTCCACTTGTAGTTTGACCCCAAGCACCATATTAATGTAAATTTAACCATTAACTCTCTTTCCATTTGGAACTTTTATTTTGAAGCGTCTCATACCGTCCAAAGGTATAAGAAGGTTTGCTGTGTCTGTCAGCATAGTGTCCAGAGCATGGAGGTGCTACAAGGAGACAGGCCAGTACATCATGAGACATGGAGGAGGCTGTAGGAGGGCAACAACACAGCAGCAGAAGGGCAACACCACCACCTTTGTGCATGGAAGAACTGGAGGAACACTGCCAGAGTCCTGCAAAATAACCTCCAGCAGACCACAAATGTGCATGTGTCTGCTCAAATGGTCAGAAACATGAGGGTGGCTCCAAGAGGGTGTTTCGAGGGCCTGACGTCCACGGGTGGGGTGTTCATGCATGCACGTCCAATATTTTGTAGTAGGCTAATATGCTGCAGCGCCCAATATTTTTTCAATGCTGAGTATCTATAGCCTAAACGTTTACGCCTGTTCACTGACGACACCTGTCCAGAACAAGAAGAAAAGTAGTCTCAGTCATATTCTCAAATTATTTATTTACTTTTATGGTGTAAGATGGGACGTCACAGGAAAATGGCCTTTCTATGCTTTTGTTTTGCATAGCGGCCATCTGTAAGAAGAGATGTCACGGAGCCATGACATTCCTGTGCCTTTGTTGTGCATGAAGATTCAACACCTCTCATGTCTTTTGTCGGATGGCACTGCAACATTTGCCGGTCCTCCCCCAAGCCAAACAGGTGTCGGCCATCAGGACCGCCCACTCTCTTTGTCTTCCCCAGACGGGAGGCACCGGGGGCGTGACGTCAGAAACAACAGGTTCTGATTGGTCTGTGACAGCTTCCTGTAGGCCAGGGGTATAAAGATCTGTTCACATGTGGCGAAGGGACTTCACTTTCTTTCCCAGCTGCCTTTCCATCGAAACCGGATTTTTCTGGTTTTCGAGTCTGATCTAGCCTCTCATTTTTTCTCATGGCTTTTCTCTCTCTCTCTCTCTCTCTCTCTCTCTCTCTTTCTTTTCCTTTTTGTTTTCTCTGTAACATTGGTACCTTTTTACATACAATATTCACATGTAACTTCAATAATAATTTGAATACAGTGCTTTTGTGTGTAGAGAGAGAGTTTTTTACACTCTGTTCTCTCCCCACGGTCTTTTTACAATGGCATTCATCAAATGCCCTTATCCAGAGCTTACACTCAAATATTTTACAGGTACAGTCCCCCTGACACAACTCAGGGTTAAGTGTCTTGCTCAGGGACACAATGGTAGTAAGTGGGGTTTGAACCCAGGTCTTCTGGTTAACAGTTAAGGAAGCGGCCCCGTAATCAGACGGTTGCCGGTTTGAATCCCGGTCTGCCAAGGTGCCATAGAGTTGCCACTGAGCAAAGTACTGTCCACACACACTGTTCCCCGGGCGCCTGTCATGAATGGCCGCTGCTCACCAACATTTTGCTTTTACTCAAGTAGATTATGTACTTTTACTTGAGTAGAATTTAAGATATTTATAGTTAAGATACTTTTTTCCACCTCTGGTCATTTATGATGTACATAAACTGATAGAACAAGAAATAAACACTTCAGAGCTGTATGTTGAAGAGAAAATAAGTACACTTTTTGATGTGTGTAATTATTTCTGCTTACCAATGTCTTTTATATATGGAAGACGATTAGGGACACTAAAAAAAAAAAGTCACAATTCTGACTTTTTTTCTCACAATACATCTCACAATTCTGACTTTTTCCTTCTATTAATCCAACTGCTTCTTCTGGAACCCCTTGAGTCTTTTAAATCTGACATATTGAGGTGAACTTCCTTCTGTGCATCTGAACACTACACCATCTTCAGGTTGTCCCTGGTTTACAGGCACCCATAGTTGTGAGATTAAAGTCAGAATTGTGACTTTTTTTAGTGGCCCTAATCCTCTTCTGTAATTATAGCACATAAAAACAACATGCAAAAAGAAAGCTTTTTAATAAACAGCTGAGAGAGTTACCCTATAGGCTTTGTTGACAGCTTGTAAATGTTCTGTTCAAGACATAGAAAAAATGTTTGTATGACATTTGTTTATCAGTAATTTGCAAGATGTAAATACTATGTGTATTGCACAACACAGTTTCCAATTTCTGATAAGATCCAAAATATTTTGGACTACTAACACTAATGTGACAAAGGGAAAAGTACAGGAGATGTTGGAAATGTTGCTGTTGACATTGCTCATATGATATGTGACTGATTCTTGAACCAGTAAAGAGACCCTGAATAGGAGTGAATCCTGTGTGTGGTTCTTCCTTCACTGTATTGCCAGTATAATCCACAGACAAACACAACCCTTTACAGTTAAGTATTTTTTTTATGAAATCATCAATACAAACTATTTTGTTGACAAAGAACACTCTAGCTCCTGTCTGCAGTGAACAGTATGACTGTCCCCTGCAACTCACTGTAAATTCAGAGATGATGAGGGCAGATGTAATGACAATTGAGGATAATGAGGATTCTAACTAATAAACGTAATACTTATTTGTCAACATTCATCATTTGTTAATCATTCTTAAGACGGCATGCTGCATGACCAGAGCTACTGTCACCCATGGGTGGCATGACGAGCACCCGCGGCAGGACGATTCTCCCGGGGAGGCAATCTTGACGCAGCATCTGCTCCGTTTCCGGGTGCGATTTTCGCTCGTCTCCACAGAAGAATGTTTGAAAAGAAGTCAATTCTTCTTCCCGCAGGCTGCTAGGCGGTTGCGTGGAGTAGTGGGTGAGTAATTACTGCCGATCATTTGCGTGTAAATAGCTAATCCAGCAATTACAACGCAGCCTGCGCGGGTTACGTGGAGCAACGTCTTCAGCGCCAACTCGAACCCCGTTGAGATGAAGAGGAACTCGTGGTACACGGTGACCCGGGTGAAGGGTGTATTTATCGCGGAATAAAACCCCTGACCACGGTGTCTCCGTTTTATCGCTGAGTATGCGCTGATTAAAACCAGGATTAATGCGCCGCATACTCCGAGGTCGTCGTCGTCTTCGGACGGTAATAAAATGACTGGATTTTACACCCGCACCACTTTCTTTTCCTGCTGTTTTCTACAGGTGGTGGACCATACAACTGTAGTCTACATACAGCCAGGTAAATTAGATCCTGTGCCCTGTTCATTATGACCGCACTTCTCCTGCGTAATATTTATCAGCTTGAAATATTTAGAATAATGTTGTAGGAAGAATGTGAGAATAGCCTCATCACCAACTGCACCTTTAGGTACTCAGTAAAATGCTAATGAATTTTTAATGTAGGCATTACATTCCCTCTTCATGCCACCTGGTACATATGGACTCTTAGACATTGCCATATCGATACACAACTTGGAACAATTCATCTCAAAATCATGCCCTTGGCCATGTTGCTGGGTTCAGGTTTCTGAAATGGCCTTGGCTTTAATTTCAGGTTTTGCTCTGGTATCTTGATAAGATATATTATTTAAGGGTTTTGTGAACTTGACAGAACTGACACGCTGGAAGCCCTTTGTTTTACATCTGGATGGTGACTGGTGCTGTAAGGAACCATGTGTAAAATGCTATACTAGTTATATTTCGTATGGATTTATTGTGGAACAGCAGTAGCGGTCAGGGCTCTATAGATTGTTCAGAAGGCCCTCTGGCTGTCATGGCTGTCCACAAGGATGATAGTGCTCACAATTAAATTAGTCCCCTGCATTTAACCTGTGTGCTGTGCTGTGCAATGCTGTGTACAACAATGACATGTACACTTTAATGAAATTTATGATTGTAACTGGTGCATTTTCATTTTTACGTCCCTTCTCTTGTTCTCTGTTTAAAAGTACACTTTTTTTTTTTTTTTCCCACTGAGAGGGATCCGTCAAGTTCTATTCCTAAACAAAATATTTATAATCATCTGTGTTGCAAGCGGCTGAAGGTCGCCGTCTTTTATTGATTTGTCCATTTGTCTGAGGTTTGAGGTTGCATTCAAGGGAACTGGCAATAACCATATTCAGTTACCAGAAATGGCATTGAACATGTATGAACATGATAATGTATGGTTGTGCTCTGAATTAGTAACAAAATACTTTTCTAGTTTTGAATGCTTCACATTTCAGAGTGGATGGTAGATGTTTGTTCCTCTGTAGGAGAATGCAGCCTTCCAGCCACAGGATGCGGGATGTGGAGCAGCAACACCCTCTTTTGGGTGGTGATGGGGAGGAGCTGAAGTGTTCGGTGGATGGTAGCAGAGTTTGGTTCATCCTGGACAGCTGTGGTATTGTGTGTGCCATCCTCACCTGGTTCCTGGTGTTCTACGCAGCGTTTGTGGTCAACTTTGTCATGCTGTTCCCCTCCAGAAGCTTCTGGTATTCCTTCTTCAATGGCATGGCCTTCAACGTCCTGGCTGTGCTGGCTTTATCATCGCACCTGCGCACCATGCTGACTGACCCGGTGAGCATTTTTACACTAATTCAAATAATAAAATAAAAGCCAGAGACGGGCTGACTGCCAAATTATTTTGAGTTATGCATAAATTTAAAGTACAGATGTGTTTGTGGGTTCAGCAAAACTGAAGGAATCTGTGACTGGGAAAGGTGTGTGTGTGTGTGTGTGTGTGTGTATCGACTTTGTCCCATTTTTGCCAGTGTGGAGAAGCAGTTTAAAAGACCTTGTTAGAACTCAACACATGTTCCCCTTACCTTAAAGGTACATTACTGCTTGAGAAGGGTTCAATACAACCTTCTTGGATTTAAAGAGATGTCTTACGAACAGAGCTTGCAGGAGAATGAAGAGTGATATTATTCAGGTGATAAAGAGTTTCAAATACCTGGTGGATTCAAACCTTCTGGTCATGAGTCCTCTTTCTTAGCAGCTAGGCTACCTCTGATGGTGGAGGTAAGAGGATTTGTAATCATGGGCGCCCCAGCAGAGGCTTAATCCTTTTTCCCTGTAATCCCTTTTCACAAACCCTGACAACAAAAAGGTTGCTTGTATTGTATTATATTTATTAAATATTCAGGAATCAGGGAGCTTCTATCATTATGCAGGAGACTCACAGAAGACTTGGGATGTCTGGCAGCCACATGTCCATTTAAAAACAATGTAATTTACAAAGACAAAATATGTTTATTCCTGCCATTTCTATCATGATCGTGAGGAACACCCAAGCTGCACACTGAGATTGATCTCAATATTGTTGCAATTTCCGATCAATTTCTGTTGATATTCGTTGATTTTCAGAAATTTTCTTTTTCCTTGTAGATCCATTCACATTTTTTTACCCATGTGCATGTTTACAACTTTACTTGGCAGATGCTTTTATCCAAAGCGGCTTACAATAGGAAGACACCAGCAATTCTCATTCGGTTTCCATAGGTTTTGAGTTACAAAACTACAGGGAGTGCAGAATTATTAGGCAAGTTGTATTTTTGAGGAATAATTGTTCATTGAGAACAACCATGTTCTCAATGAACCCAAAAAAACTCATATCAAAGCTGAATGTTTTTGGAAGTAGTTTTTAGTTTGTTTTTATTTTTAGCTATTTTAGGGGGATATCTGTGTGTGCAGGTGACTATTACTGTGCATAATTATTAGGCAACTTAACAAAAAACAAATATATACCCATTTCAATTATTTATTTTTACCAGTGAAACCAATATAACATCTCCACATTCACAAATATACATTTCTGACATTCAAAATAAAAACAAATCAGCGACCAATATAGCCACCTTTCTTTGCAAGGACACTCAAAAGCCTGCCATCCATGGATTCTGTCAGTGTGTTGATCTGTTCACCATCAACATTGCGTGCAGCAGCAACCACAGCCTCCCAGACACTGTTCAGAGAGGTGTACTGTTTTCCCTCCTTGTAAATCTCACATTTGATGGACCACAACTCCACAACTCCATCCATCCTCAACTCAAAAAGGCCCCACAAGCTCATCTTTGATGATACCAGCCCAAACCAGTACTCCACCTCCACCTTGCTGGCATCTGAGTCGGACTGGAGCTCTCTGCCACAGGCCCATCCATCTGGCCCATCAAGACTCACTCTCATTTAATCAGTCCTGACATATTTCTTGGCCCAGTCTTGATGTTACAGCTTGTGTGTCTTGTTCAGTGGTGGTCGTCTTTCAGCCTTTCTTACCTTGGCCATGTCTCTGAGTATTGCACACCTTGTGCTTTTGGGAACTCCAGTGATGTTGCAGCTCTGAAATATGGCCAAAGTGGTGGCAAGTGGCATCTTGGCGGCTGCACGCTTGACTTTTCTCAGTTCATGGGCAGTTATTTTGTGCCTTGGTTTTTCCCACACGCTTCTTGCGACCCTGTTGACTATTTTGAATGAAACGCTTGATTGTTTGATGATCACGCTTCAGAAGCTTTGCAATTTTAAGAGTGCTGCATCCCTCTGCAAGATATCTCACTATTTTTGACTTTTCTGAGCCTGTCAAGTCCTTCTTTTGACCCATTTTGCCAAAGGAAAGGAAGTTGCCTAATAATTATGCACACCTGATATAGGGTGTTGATGTCATTAGACCACACCCCTTCTCATTACAGAGATGCACATCACCTAATATGCTTAATTGGTAGTAGGCTTTCGAGCCTATAGAGCTTGGAGGAAGACAACATGCATGAAGAGGATGATGTGGACAAAATACTCATTTGCCTAATACTCATTTGCCTAATAATTCTGCACAGGGAATTGTTAAGTGCTAGACAAATATATATATATATATATGTATGTGTGTGTGCATGTGCATGTGTTAGACTCATTTGAAATACTTTTTAAACAAGTGGGTTTTCAAATGTTTCTTAAAGGTGGTAGCAGTCTCGGCTAGTCGAAAGTTTACAAGGGCTAGTTTACAAGGCCCTTAAATATGTCTTGTTGAATCCTGGTTACAGTCTGATCACTGGTGAATCATATTTCCTCTTTCACCTGGGGTAGGAGCTGATTATTTTTATGTTCAGGTCAATTTGAGCTTGTAAGTGAAACACGGCTGAAGTATTTTTGAAATCTCTTGTCCTCATTAGGGCGCTGTAGCCAAGGGCAATGCCAGCAAGGAGTACATGGAGAGCTTGCAGCTGAAGCCTGGTGAGGTCATCTACAAGTGCCCCAAGTGCTGCAGCATCAAGCCTGAGAGATCCCATCACTGCAGGTGAGCACACACTGTCTGAGCTCCACTTTTCTGACTGAGTGTGGAACATGTAAGATGCCCCTGGCTGAGCACTGCTCTGAAATCGTGCTGTCTGGGTTTATGGACATCAGGGTTGCATAATTTCAGAATTGGTTCAGAGTAAAAGAACGATGCCAGACATGATTGAGGTTTTATTTGTTCAGAAGATCGCTTTATATGCCTCCTTTCTGAATCATACATTGTAGCATTTGCAAAAGATGCATCCAAAAGATGGACCACCATTGTCCCTGGGTGAACAACTGTGTAGGCAAGAGGAATCAGCGTTTCTTTGTGCTCTTCACTGTGAGTATAGCAGGAGTTGTTGGGCAAAATCCAAATTTCTAAAATTCATTTGCTTTGCTTTGATCTTTGTAGTTTTTATTTGATTTTATATAAAAATATATTTTAGATATATCTCATTTGTTGTAGGTTTTGGTGTATGTAAGAATGAAAAAATGTATACTTAATAATCAAATTTAAAATGTCATTAAGCACAACTTTCCAGCCCATTATGGTCCTCTAATAACACTCTCTCTCCGTTTCTCTGTAGCTGTACATTGGATTGATTTCTCTCTATGCCCTTTGCCTTAGTGGCTTGCAGTTTTACATGTGTGTCAAAGTTCAGTGGAATGGTAGGTGTGACTATATGTTTTAATTTGATTTGCTTGAAGCGGGAACAGTTTTCTTTCATTTCATTTCATGAATGAATGAAATGTGCATTTGTTTATATTAATAAATGTTGTGTAACTTTACATTTACAGCATTTATCAGACGCCCTTATCCAGAGCGACTTACAATCAGTAGTTATAGGGACAGTCCCCCCCCTGGAGAAACTCTGGGTTAAGTGTCTTGCTCAGGGACACAATGGTAGTAAGTGGGATTTGAACCTGGGTCTTCTGGTTCACAGGCGAGTGTGTTACCACTAGGCTACTACCACCCCGTAACCGAAAGCACTCTGTTGGTTGCTGCTTGGCCAGATGGATACAAATGGTAGTTTATTTTTGTACAATTATCATATTTAATGTGGTGATATGATCTGCCTCTGTGCCATGTTAACAATAAACAGCCATATAGAAGTTAGAATTGTTAGTAAAGGTTCCAGGTAATAACGTGTACAAGTACCTCTGTTTACAAGATAACATTTTAGACTATTCTGATAGGGATAAATGTTGCTGTATTAATCATATTGAATTTTCCTGAATCAGATGCCAGATTGGGACTGATTCTGCTCCCATCTTCTTGCTGTGGTGGTGTGGATCACAAGGAACTGTTGTCATCTTAATTAATGCATCATCTCCTCCTCTGCAGAGTGCAGTGACTTTTCCCCTCCTGTCGCCGTCCTGCTGATAATATTTCTCTGTCTTGAGGCCCTACTCTTTCTCACCTTCACTGCAGTCATGTTTGGCACACAAATCCACTCCATCTGTAATGACGAGACGGTGAGTGGAGACCTCAGAATAACATGAATTGCAGTTCACTTAGTCGTTATTACAGTTTATTGCTAGCATGATTGCCTCTGCCCTGATCCCCAGATTGTGACATCAGCATTATGAAGCTGCCAGTGTAGAACCTGAATCAGGATTTTCTCTCTGTTCCTTTAGGAGATTGAGAGGTTGAAGAACGAAAAGCCCACATGGGAGCGACAGCTTCATTGGGAGGGGATGAAGGCTGTGTTTGGGGGTCCACCCTCACTCCTCTGGTTGAACCCATATGCTGGGCTGCAGTTGTGGCACCTATTGATGATTCACAGGCACAAGGGTGGCTCAGAGTTCTATGTCTGAAGAACAATGGAGAGTCATCTCTGAAAGAAGGATACCGTGCATGAGGCCATGTTGACCTGGTTTCATATTTGCCTGCAATATGATATTTTGCTATTTTTGTTTCTTTCTGTAAATTAAGTTCAACTCGTAGCAAACTGGACACCCGGCATCTGACACTGAAGTTGTGATGTTGCCACACTGTAGTGGTGAATCTAACCAGTATGGTGACCTGTGGGGATCCCTCACCACAAGAGAGCAAAGGAGAAGTTCCATGTCTGATTTCCCCCATTCCAGTAGTTAGACCAGCCTCCCTCCACCTCTCCCTCAACTGTCACTGGACCTTTCCAATGGCAGTTGAGTAATTTGTCCTCTGCTGAATGATGCCCATGACGGTTTGTTCCAGGTGACTTTTTTTTTTGTTTGTTGTAGCTTTTACATAATCATGCTTATTATTAAATTTTATGCAGATTATTGTGTGAAAGTGGGAGCTCTGAAGATCAGTATGTAGTAAAAAGAGAGGATGTGGTGCTAGGAATGTGGCTGGATCCTCCAGGTTCTCTGTATGTGACCAGAGAACATGAGCAAACAAGAATTTAATGTTAAATCCTTACATATTATATCATATATATAAAAGGCTATATTTTTTTCTTTTTCCCGAGAATATTTGTAATCTGCCATTTCCCTTTTATGTAAATGCAGACCATGCATTTTCTGTATTACTGTTTTAGGCTTTTTCTCTGTAGCATTTTAGATGTAACAAGAAGCTTTACTCAATTTTTTATCTTTCAAATTTTCCTGGACTTTTTTTTTTAGTCCAACGTTTTCAAGAAGAGTCTGTGAAAGCAATAAAAGCAATGAAACAAATATCTGGTGTGAACGACACTATGAATTTCAGTGATACTTACAGTACTTACACAATGGTAGAAGTGAATGTGGTGACTTATGTCAGTTAAAATCTGACTGTTATGACAAGACAGTAGAGTTTTCAGCTGTTTTCATTGACCTTTCAACCTTAGTGATGCTGTGACTAATCCATGAAAATGATAGTTTCCTCTTTTTTTTTTTGGTCTTAGATCAGCTTCACCCTTGATAGGCACACAGTCTCATACAAAAAAAGGAACCATGAAGATGCAGTAACAGCAATCTTCAACGTGAATTTACGCTGGTTTTCAAAAAAACAAAACTGGACCACAGTGTTACTTCCATAGCCATGTGGTTACAGATAATGCATAGTAAATTAATCATATGCGAATCTGTGCCTTTAGTTCTTTGAAGGTCACCTAACATGAAAATGTCACTTTGTGAGATTATTTAACAATAATACAAGTTCTCCTAGCCTGTCTATAATCCAGCAGTGGCTAGAAATGGTGTACAGCATGCTGTGGTCATTCTGCTTTGATGTTCAGAGAGCGGCAGCTCAGCAGGTCTGATCTGGAATATCTACCCTTATGTAGTCACATTTATCTGGTAAAACGCTGATGTGATTTCCTGTCTGGGCTGCAGTAAGGTTGCTCCACAGCTGGCAGGTGCTGCTTCAATATATACAAGATCAGATAATAACTCATATACATAAAATGACAACATATTTATACAAAATGTATAATTTTGCATAAATAAATGGCTTTTTAATATAAAACTCAGGCACTGGTGATGCATGTGACTGTGTTTCTTGATGCTGATCCCAAGCCCAGGTAAATGGTGAGGGTTGCATCAGGAAGGGCATTCTTTATAAAAAAAAAAAAAATGTAAAACCTTTGCCAATGAACAGGAGATGGCAAAAAGAGACAAAAGGGCTTGTAAGATAAATATGAGGTGGATATGTAACCTGATAAGTGTAATTTATTTCAACAGAACAGATATAGAAAAAAAAAAAAAAAAAAAGAAGAAATTCAGCCAAATATTGACGACACCACTACCACGTCACGTGGAGACAATCCTCAGATGATCCATGTAGCTGGATCTGCATTGCAGTTTGGACCAGAGTGAATCTGGATCTAGTTTGTAGCCAAGGTCCCTTAAGTTAGTGTGTCTTCACTTCTGATGTACTCTCCTATGTCTGCCTGGTGGAACACCACGATGGACATGGGATCAACTTTCCGACACTCCTGTGTTGTTTTAGCTGCTACTCCAAAACCCTGGAAAGTTACAGATGAAAAGTGTTCAACACGCACACAAACACAGAACACAGTTTGAAAACCCAGAACCTTACCAGGGGTACGTCTGCCATGGAGTACACAACCACACCCTGGTACTGGGAGGTGTTTTCAGTGATCCTCCCCAGACCGGACTTCAGGACGTGGTTCCCATAAAGGAAGGACTGCTCTGCTCCAGGCTTCACCCACACTTTGAACTATAGATTCAACAAAAATTTTAACAATTTTGGCTAAACGTCGGGTTTATCAGCCCATTGACCATGCACTCGTACCTTGGCATATGGAGCTAAGAAGTCCAGCGCAGTGACGTGCAGCCGAAATTTGTGCGTCTTGGTGAATTTCCCGAAACAGGTTCCCACAGACACCAGCTTGTTGCGGCAAATATTAGTGGCCAGTTTCAGAATTTTTTCACTAAATGCAGAAGAACATAATTATAAGTATATGTATTGATTTTTGATCAACTGGGCGATGTTACACTCACCTGATGTAATAAACGCGCTCGTTGTGAAGTCTGAAACAATATGTACCATCGGGTCGATCCACCAAGAGCTTGATATTTTCCCCGATACTACACGAATATACAAAAATGATGAAGTGCGCACTACAACAACTAAACGTTGCACTGTTCAGAAAATACTTACTACTTGGAAAGCTTCTCGAACATGGTTTTTGTTTCATCGTCGGTCAGAGGACGCATAGTTAAAAGATATAAAGGAGAATTACAGCAGATGCGAAAACACACGTGAAGCACCCCCACCCAGACGTGGTCATGAAGTCGCGTGTCTATGACGTCAGTAACTTCGTCCAAATCACCGACCAACTTTTCTTTACTTTGTGAATTGCTGTATTATATAGATGATAAATGCTGTAAATGTAAATGTCAAAATTGTCATTAAAAATAACTTATTTGTGTATAAGTAATTAAAATGATCATTAAGATCTTATTAACGTTAAAACATCCGCTGTATTTAATTTTTCTTTGTAAGCGTCTTGTTTCATGAAAATCTGTCATTTTTAATAGAATCTAATAAAAAAATAAAGGTAAAATAATTCCTAAATAATTGACATCCGCTGTATTTTGTATGTCACGTAGTTCCGTACGTGCGCAAGATGGCGGCCGTGGACGTGGACGTGGAAGATGAGAGCATCCTCGCTTCTGTTTTTAAAGACCGTTTTCCGGACAGCTGGCGCGAGAGGCCGGACTTCGCCGGCTATCTGGCGGAGCTCTGCTCCTATGGCGTGGAGAAGCTGAACCAGGAACCGGAGCGGCTGGCGGAGGAGAGGGCCCATATCCTGCAACAGACCCGGGAGCTGGCCTTCTCCAACTACAAGACGTTCATCCGCACGGCGGACTGCACTGAAGACATTTACACACACTTCAGCTGCGTGGAGAACAGTGTGTCTACACTTCTCCATAAGCTGCCAAGCTTCGGGGAAAGATGCAGGTTTGTTGGTTGACTGAAGCAGACATTTCAGATCAGATGTTGTGAAGGGGATGTTGCTAGCAGCACCACAAAGTCACAGCCACTTACTACCATTGAGCCCGATAGCAAAACATGTAACTCTGTGTGGTTACAGTTACAGTAGCGCAACTAGTGGGCGTAGGGGGCTCTGGGTCTGCTAAAATGCTGTAAATGACCAAGCGTTACGCCAGAGTTGCATTTAACGAGCGAAATAAGGCGTGTTTTTTTAAACTCGCTCTTCGTTTTCTGGGCGCTCAGAAACTGAGAAGTCGCACAGACTGTAGAAAAAATAAACGGGGTTCAGAGTGCAACGGCTATAGGGATGTTCGTGTGTGGTTTCTTGCTCTGTAGAGGGTTTATGACTGAGGCTGAGAAGATTGGCTCCAGTCGGCGCATGAACAGTCTGACACTAAATCGGCACACTGAGATCCTGGAGATCCTGGAGATTCCACAGCTGATGGATACCTGTGTCCGCAATGGGTACTATGAGGAGGCCCTGGAGCTTGCAGCATATGTCAAGAGGTTGGAGAAAAAACACTCCAGCATTCTTGTCATTCAGGTATGTAGAAAAATAAAAGACCATGACACCAAGAAAAAAGACATAGGGAGAGAATATTGGGAGGAATATACAGTCCCTGACAAAAGTCTTGTCATTGATCTATTTTGTAGAAACAACTGATTTCAAATTCAAGTTTTATTTGTCACATACATAGTCATACATGGTATGATATGCAGTGAAATGTTTTTTGCGACTACTACAGACCTCCTGAGATCCAAATTTAATATCTTGTATGACTTCCATGAGCTGAAGGATTCATACAATTTATTGATGAAGTCATCAGGAATAGCAAAGAAAGCAGTCTTGCATGCATCCCAGACTTCATCAATGTTCTTTGGTTTCATCTTCCATGCTTCCTCTTTCATCCTACCCCACACATGCTCAATGATGTTCATGTCTGGTGACTAAGCTGGCCAATCCTGGAGCATCTTGATCTTCTTTGCCATCAGGATCTTTGATGTGGAGATGGAAGTATGTGATGGAGCACCATCCTGCTGCAGAATTTGTCCTCTTTTATGGTTTGGAATATAAAAGGTAGCAAAGATTTCTTTTTATTTCGGACTATTGCTGTTGCCTTCCACCCTGCAGATCTCTCGCACACCCCCGTACTGGATGATTTTTTTCCACCACCAAACTTCACTGTTTTCTGGGTGAATCTCGGATCCATGCGGGATCCAGTAGGTCTCCTGCAATATTTGTGCCGACTGGGGTGTAATTCAACAGAAGATTCATCTGAAAAATCCACCTTCTGCCACTTTTCCAGCGTCCATCCTTTTAGCAGGTGGTGGGCCTTGGCAAAATTGTCTTTTGTTTAGTGCTGACTTCTGGGCACTGATTCGACCATGGAGGCCATTTCAAGACAGAATCCAACAAACTGTACTGCTTGACCCAGGGACTTCAGGTGACCAGAGCTCGTGGAGCTCTGCTACAGTGGAAAATGGGCTGGCTTTGGATTTTGGAACGGTCCTGTGGTGTCTGGGGCAGTGGTGGCCTAGCGGTTAAGGAAGTGGCCCCGTAATCAGAAGCTAGCTGGTTCGAATCCCGATCCGCCAAGGTGCCACTGAGGTGCCACCGAGCAAAGCACCGTCCCCACACACTGCTCCCTGGGTGCCTGTCATAGCTGCCGACTGCTCACTCAGGGTGATTGGTTAAATGCAGAGGACAAATTTCACTGTGTGTATCACAAGTGACAATCACTTTCACCTCTTTTGGGCTTGTCAAAAACATCTCCAGTCTCTTCAAATCTTATGTCTTATGAAAATTCAGAATACTTTTTTTTGACAATTTAGTTTTGCACTGAAATATTATTACAAAATCTGTTGGGAATAAAATTAGCCATTTCTTGTAAAAAAAAAAAAAAAAAAAAAAAAAAAAACCTTGCTTAGAAATATTTCAGTGGCACTTGAGGTCAATTTGTACACAAGCGACAAGACTTTTGTCAGGGACTGTATGTAAAGAGATAAGCAAATAATGTCCTGGTATTGTCTGTTGTGGGAAGAGGAAGAGATGACTGAAGGCTCCTTGTGTTGAATCTGCAGGGAATTGTAAATGAAGTTCGGCAGTCAGCTCAGCTCATGCTCAACCAGCTTCTCCAGCAGCTCCGCAGCAACTCTCAACTCCCTGTTTGCCTTCGTGTGATTGGCTACCTCCGCAGGATGGATGTCTTCACGGAGGCCGAGCTGCGTGTGAAGTTTCTGCAGGCACGAGGGAGCTGGTTGCACTCCATCCTGGCTGCCATTCCTGATGGTGACCCCTACTTTCACATCACAAAGACCATTGAGGCATGCCGAGTGCACCTCTTCGACATAATCACTCAGTACCGTGCCATCTTCTCTGATGAGGACCCTCTGCTGCCCCCTGGCACCCAGTCAGTGAATGAAAGTGCGATCTTCCATGGCTGGGTGGTGCAGCAAGTTGCTCAGTTCCTGGAGACTTTGGAGCGGGACCTCCAGCGTGGGGTAGGTAGCCGCCTGGATTCCCTCCTGGGCCAATGTATGTACTTCGGTTTGTCATTCAGCAGAGTTGGGGCAGACTTTCGGGGGCAGCTCCCTCCCATGTTTCAGCGAGTGGCCATGGACACATATGGCAAGGTGGTACAGGAAGCTGTAGATAAATTTCAGGAGGATATGAATCATTACACTCTTATCTCACTGCCCTCCATGCTGGGCAATGCAGTGCCACATGTGGCACCCAGCACGCAGCCTGGCACCCTCCAACCTCCAATGGCCTTGTTGGATTTCCCGCCACTTGCCTGTTTTCTCAATAACATTCTGACAGCCTTCAACGACCTGCGTCTCTGCTGTCCACTAGGCCTGGCACAGGATGTGAGCAAGCAACTTGAGGATGCCCTTCTGAAGGTGAGAGCACAGACTGTTGCATCTCTTGTGGAAGGTTTGAGTGTAATGTGACACCAGGGGATTCTGCTTCCAATAGGTGACCAAACTCATCCTGGTCTTTCACAGAGCAGAGGAGTCTGCCTTCAGCAGCCGGGAGAGAGAACTCTTCATCCAATTCTGCTCTGCATTTGCTGAGGATATGGTTCCTTTTCTGAACCGCTGCCTTCTAGTTCTCTTCCCACCTGCCCAGCTGGCACTTATTCTGGGTAAAACCTCTGACCTCATTCCTGTGCGTCTATTTTTACCATTTTAGTGTGTAACCATCTAACTTTTTTTCAGGTATTCCTCCAACTCAAGCATCAAAGTATGAGAACCTTGGCTGCATCGATGTGAAGACAGTCCTGCAACCTTTGTTGTTCATACTGCCCAAAAAGGAGATGGAAGCCACTGTGTTGGACCTTGGTGAAGAGCTGGGACCTTCTCAGCTGTCTCAGGATGAATCCAGTGTTACTGACCCCTCTCAAAGACCTGAACAGATCAGTGAAGCCAAATGTACCTTAGAACGTCCTCCTGAAGAAGCAGCAACATTTGCCTCGCTCATTGGCCTTGAGATGGGCCCCACATCTGAGGAATCCAATGCAGGGTTAAAAGACAATAATATGATATCAGACTAATTAATTTCTCAAACTCTCCCTCTTTTCTTTTCTGTAATCCAGTTTCAGATCTCCATAATTCTATAATGTTCTTCATATTCAGATGAGGCTTCGACCACCCTAATTATACACTTGATAATTGCTTTAATTATGGAATTAGAAAACACTGAGGTAAACGTTGTATTGTGTTTTCTGAGTTATTAAAAATAGGTTTTTGTGTAATAAAATAAATATAAGATGGTACCGCAGTTTAATTTTTTTAATCAACTTGATGTTTCCAGAAATTGCATTTTCCATATGAAATCATCCCCAAAGATCATTTTTTCTTTACAAATTTCTTGCGGGCAGCGTTGGGGTTGCACCGTCTTCGCCCACCGCCACACTGGTTGTCCTGGATATGCAGGTTTGCTGCACGACTGTAGATGTCGTTCTCACTAAATGGAGAGTTTCCTGCCACGTAGTCTGGGTCAAACACATCAGTCTTCTGACGGGCCTTTCTGGACAGCCGCTGCTGGGGAAGACACTGGTCCTCCACCAGAAGGGGGTTATCTGCGTGTTTACCTCCCTGTGGCTTTGGCAGAGAATACTGCAGACAGAAGAGCAAAGTCCATCACACCAATCATACATCCTCAGATCAGACACTCCTAGTCCTGTTCTGTGGGGTTCCATCCTGAATGGTTTCATTCCAAACATTGCTCAGTTAGGATCAGTGGATTGGAAACTACCAAAATATGGCATCTCAAGTAACAACATTGTAATCTCAAGCCTCAGCATTTAGTAGTCACAAGATTTCAAAATAGAATTTCACTATATTGAATACTTTAGTATACAGGGTGGCCATTTATATGGATACGCCTTAATAAAATGGGAATGGTTGGTGATATTAACATCCTGTTTTATTCTTTATTCTTTCATGAGTTATTTACAAGTTTCTAACCACTTATAAAATGTGTTCAATGTCACCAACCATTCTCATTTTATTAAGGCGTATCCATATAAATGGCCCACACTGTACTGCTATATTGCAAAATCTTACATTTGCATAAATATTGCTCATGTCTAACATAACTGGTTGAGTTAACTGTTAAAAGGGGTGTAATGCTGTAGTCTGATTACAGACTGAACTTCACACAGTGTGTCTGATAACTTCAAGATGCTGTCAGAATGCAAGACAACTTTATTTCCTTTTAAAAGGGATGCAGCTTTTTGTATGTCCCCAGAATTCCCAGTGCAAATCAGTAGTTCACAGGGCTTTAGTACCAATCTTGGAAGGTACACTGATTGCACAACAGAAGGCCAGATGGTCCAGTGTGCTTTGCGCAGTGAAAATTGACATTATTCTCAAGTTTAGTTTTGTACAGAATTATGAATATATTCCACTTACCCTTAAGCCTTTTGGGTTCATCACTTTGGGGTTCCTGGAAAAATGCATCTGCATGCTGCCATCATCACTGATGCTCACTGCTATCTTCTTCAGTGTGTTGTTACCGCAGTGTGGACAGAAGACTTTGGTCATGTTAGTTGTAGTCCTTAAAAAAAATGTACACATTAACTTTTAATTACATGATTACAGTACTAAATATGCAACTGTATATCAACTAGAAAAAATTAATTTCTTTAAAGAAACTTTCTTAAAACAAGCAAAGCATCGCAGAATGTAGTTTCTTGTGTTCTTGATGAGCATCCCATTGACAGAGAGAACATTCAGGCCAATCTGAATGAGAACGTTCTGTGAACACATAATCAGCAAGCATTAGTAATGCATGTACTATACCCTACAAGGCAGGTAGTACAGGTAGTATTCCTGTACTGTAAAGAAAACACCTGCATCTACCTGCATGGCAAAGTCTGTAGTCACACAGGCCACTCTGATGTCTGCTGATGGCCTCCAGTCCCCAGCATCCATCTGAACCAGTTTAATGTTGCTAGGTGTAATCCAGCCTCTATCATCGTCATCATCTTCATCAGCCTGCTCATCACCTCTGCTTTCTCCCTGTGAGTTGGAGCAGGGCTTTTTGGAACCATCAGTGGGATCTGTGTGAGTGTTCTGCTCCTCATCTGAGAGGTTCACACACTGCAAATTTTCTTTTGACACAACTGTGTCTGCACCCTACAAAGAGAAAAGATTCAATGCAGATTCAATGCAGAAACAAGGCCAAGCATTCTGGAATAATAAAAGCATCAGTGAAAGGCGTCATTGTCATGAACAATCTTATTTCACAGAAACAATAAACCAAAGCTCACCAGCAGCTCCAGAAGCTCTGCCTCAATGTTGAGCAAGGGAGTCCTCCAAAACTGGAAGCTGTTGAATTCTGAACTCTCAGGGGGCTGAAATGTGTGGCACTGGCCAGAGACCTGGGTTTCTGAGAGTTTCTGAGAAGAATGTAAATCAATTGAAATTCATGGCATACTTACTGAACTGTTTTAGCTCAGACATGAGTAACCATATCCTACCTTTCTGGGAAGATGGAATCCAGCAATATCAACTGGGGCCTCAGGGTGCTGCCGTGTACTACTCACCTGGACCTAGAAAGCAAAATTCAGTTCATGCAGGCATCTGATCAAATGCTGCTACTCAACTATACAAGCATCACACCTTCACTTGTGGGTCTTTTTTGAGGTGGTCGGCTCCCACATTCTCCAGTTCCAGCTGGTATGTTAAAGCTAAAACCTTTATATCTGTGGCAGAAAGGCTGGGATAATCTCCTGTCTTCTTGGAAAACTCAGTGACTGCAATGGGAAAAAATTGAAAAAGCTTTCATTGGTGATCAGAAGCATTCATGATTCTTTTGACACAAATGAATCAGATGTGGGCAGTGGTGGCCTAGCAGGTTAGGAAGCGGACCCATAACTGGAAGGTTGTGGGTTTGAATCCTGAACTGCCAAGGTACCACTGAGCAAAGCACCGGTGATGGTTAAATACAGAGGACTCAGTTCTCCATGTCACTGTGGCATGTGCTGCAGTGTATCACAATGACAATCACTTTACTTCAGATGTGAAAAATATCTGAAATTATTATTTTTTTATTATTGGTAAATGAATGTTTAAATATTGGCAAACTTCAAAACATAACACTATAAGACAACAAAGAATACAAAAAAAGTGTTTAAACCTTACCAAATCGAATGTGCTCTGGGAAAGGTTCCTTGAAGTGAAGTTTGTAGGGTAAGAAGGCTAAACTTTTCTTAGTTTGTTTATCTCTTATTTCATCCACAACATCCTTCAGACTGTAGATGTTTTTCCCAATTTCCTAAAAAGTCACATTGGGCAAAGATTATGCCACTACTATGGACTATTGGTCCATTTGGACATTGGTAATTGCAAAGTTTGTGCATATACAGTTGAAACTTTCTGTTGCAATACCTTTTGTGGAGTCGTTATGTAGAAATTTACATATCAAATTGTCTATCGTAATATACTGTCTATGGTCCAAATTAAACCACAATATGAATGTTATGCCCTACCGCACAGCCCTAACCTAAGCATCAGACGTTTTATCATTCAGACAAACGGCCACTCCGCACGCCACATCTACAGTAACAGTATTAACAGTAAGATAACAGATAAAACACCTGCAATGGGGATCTTTTCAAAAACGCTCCTGCATCAGCCACAACATGCTCCACCAGGGCGGCCGCCATCTTGAAAATAGCCTTCAGCCAATCAGCGCAGATCCTAAATCCCAGATCTCGCGATGACAGCGTGTTGTTTTTGTGGGGGTGGAGAGACATGGCGGCGCGCTGGAGCAGTGAGAATGTGGTGGTGGAGTTCAGAGATGCGCAGGTAATCAGTGCACTTGCGGCGTACCGTGAGAATAATATTTTAAAACACAGACATTGCTGTCCCTCTGTGGACATGCCAGAGTCCAGCCTTTCCCATGAACGTCTCGTGTGTCTTCACATGAAAGTTAACATCTGTTGATCTCTATCATATTCTACTTCTCCACGCAGTTAGTTTTCATATTAAGGATTCTTTTGTCTTTGATCATGTGTTTTTTCTGCAGGCCACTGCCATGTCTGTGGACTGCCTGGGCCACCATGCTGTTTTGTCAGGGTGTGTAAATGTAGACCAGACCTCAGCTGGGTGTTATATGACTGAACTTCAACCCTGGACTTTTGCCCCAAACTAACATGATTTGTTGAATTGTCTTTATGTTTTTGGTTCAGGAGACGTTTCCTGTATGTGGTCAACTTAGAAATTCCCTCAGAAGCTCCACGCAAAATTGGACGCCAGAGCAAGTGGGATGTGGGGACAGTACAGTGGAATCCTCACAAAACTGAAGCTCACTTGTTTGCTGCTTCGGTGTGTTGGGGGCTTTTGTTCTGTATTGTAACTAAATGGATGTGTGTTTGTCATAGTTTGGTCGTACATTCCACTGAGGGTCAGAGATGGTCATGTGATCAGGGTTATGTCTTGCAGAGTAATCAGCGCGTGGACCTGTACATATGGCGGGATGGCTGTGGAGAGGCGCATACATCTCTGCAGGGTCACACTCGCGTTATCAGGTGATGTACCACCTGTTAGAGCTGCTAATAAATTTGATTATTGAATCTTTCCTTTTCAACATTCAACACTAAGTTTCCATGTAAATAATTAATGACACATTTTATTATTTAATTATTGTTTTTTTATCTATTTTTTTGACACTCATAGTTAATCGATCCCATAGGGTTTGATTGATTATGTGACATAACTGCATTGCAGACACAAAAGATTTTAAACTAATTTTAAACTACTACAGGTGTCATATTTAATCT